>NC_133618.1:661441956-661693240 GCF_048593235.1 Sminthopsis crassicaudata
AAATTTTTGTGGTTATTCAGTTGTTTTCAGTCATGTCCAATTCTCTGTGAACCCATTTGGGATTTTCTTGGGAAAGATACTAAAATAATTTGCTATTTTTTTTCTCCAGCTCATTTTAGAGATGAGGAAACTGAGGCAAAAAGAGTTAAGTGACTTATCCAAGGGCACCCAGGCAGGAAGTATCTAAGGCCAGATTTGGACTCAGGAAGAAGGGTCTTCTTCAGCCCTCCATGTACTGAGCTATCTGTCCCCTAGCTTATATAGCTAAGATGTGTGTGTGTGTGTGTGTGTGTGTGTGTGTGTGTGATGTACAGCTGGTTTATAGATAGATGAGATGTATATACATATGATATATACTGATGCATAGATAGATAAGAGAGATACATATATTATATATAGCTGATTTATAGATAGATAAGATACATATATAGCTGGTTTCTAGATAAGATATATATGTATAAATGTATAATATGTAGCTGATTTATAGATAGATAATATATATACACATAGGTGTAGCTGATTTATAGATAAGACATATAGCGGATCTGTATGTATAAATATACATGTGAATATATATATATATATATATATATATATATATATATATATATATATATACCTATATACACATGTGTGTGTAAGAGCAGAACTGCTCAGGTTGACACTTCAAGGACTGCTGTGCAGTTTGGGGTTACAGATAAGGTTACCAATGACCCCAGGAGGGGAAGGTACTTTGCAAGGTATCACAACAAATTGGTCCCCGAGCTAAGACTAGAACCCCATCCCCTGATTCTCAGACTAGTGCTCTTTGCCTTCTGCCTCCACCATGTTCAGAACGGTTAAATAAGCCTCTCAGAAGGAAAACTGCCGAGAACAGGATGTATTGCTAAGACAAGACCCAAAGCAGCTTTTCCCTGGGCAGAAATACCAGCAGCGCTCAGAAATCCCTCCCCTCTGTGACTGACAGAACCAATTGGCTCTCCCCCCTTCTTTCTCCCCAGCCCTAGCAGGTGCCATCAGCAGTAGCAGAGGTGTTAATGAAAGTCCAGATTGCTGGCCCTGCCTCCCTCCTGAGGGGCCTCCTTTAGGAGGCAGCCGCTCCCTTCCCTCCTCCTCTGTTTCTCGGGCTCCCAGGGTTCTGGGCTAGAGGCTGGGCTGGACCGGCATCCAGGAGTCAGACCCTGCTACAGTCTGAAGCCAGCACACCTGTAAGGTGGACCTGCACACATCTCCTCTGGCTTTCTGTCCTCTCACGGGTCACTGAGCCCTGAATAGGAGAGGAAGAGAAGGGACAGATGGACACAAGAGACACTCTTGCTTTAGCTTTTTTTAGGGGTGGGGGGAGAGAAAAGGTGTCACAGTGGATAGGGTGCCCAAGCTGGAGTCACAAAGACCTGAATTAAACTCTTGCCTCAGACCCTTACTAGTTGTGTGACTCTGGGCGTATCACTTAATCCTGTCTTGTTTCCTCATCTTTAAATTAAGGAGTTTGAACTAGATAATCCTGAAGGTTCTTCTCAGCCCCAAATCTATTCTCCCATGATCCAGATCTCCCACTGGGGAACAGTGATTCAAATACTAAATAATGTAAAAATCATCTAGATTTGGGACTTTGGTATAAATCATCTCTCTCCATCCCTAACTCCCTTATACTCCCTCTTTTTATACCCTCCATCCTCTTTCAAACCCATGGAGTTTACTTTTCTAAGTGCTCTAGTGGAAAAAGCCCTGAACCAGGGACCAGAAACCTAGCTCTGCTGTTGACTAACCTGGTGACCATGAGCAAGGCAAGGCTCCCTCTCTGGGTTGCAGCTTCCTAATGCAAAAAAAATGGTTTATCCTGAGGTCCTAGAGGATCTCAGGGGCCATATACTCCAACTCTTTTTTTTATAATAGCTTTTTATTTTTTCAAATACATGCAAATTTTTCTCCTTCCCTCTCTCCCTCTCTTAGACAGCAAATAATCCAATATAGATTAAACAGTATAATTCTTCTAAACATATTTCCATATTCATCATTCTGCACAAAAAAATCAGATCAAAAGGGAAAAAACATGAGAAAAAACCAGCAAACAAACGAACAAAAAAAAAACCAAATAGGTAAAAATATCATGCTTTGATACACATTTAGTCCCCAAAGTCCTCTTTCTGAAGGCAGATGGTTCTCTCTAATATAAATCTATTGGAATTGCCTCATTGTTGAAAAGAGCCAAGTCCTGTCACAGTTGATCATCACATTATCTTGTTGCTGTGTACAAAGTTCTCTTGGTTCTACTCACTCAGCTTCAGTTCATGTAAGTCTCTCTATGTCTCTCTGAAATCATCCTGCTGATCGTTTCTTATCACATTCATATACCATAACTTATTCAGCCATGCTCCAACTGATGAGCATCCACTCAATTTCCAGTTCCCTGCCACTATAAAAAGGGCTGCTACAACATTTTGCAAATGTGGGTTTTCCTCCTCTTTTATGATCTCTTTGGGATACAGACTCAGTAGTGATACTGTTGGATCAAAGGAAATGAAAAGTTTGATAATTCTTGGGGCATAGTTCCAAATTGCTCTCCAGAATGGCTGGATGTATCACAACTCCACCAACAATGTATCAGTGTCCCAGTTTTCCCACATCCTCTCCAACATTCATCATTTTCTTTTCCTGCCATCTTAGCCAGTCTGAGAGGTGTGAGATGTGTACCCTACCTACTTAGAAGATCGTGTCATAATTAAACCCACTTTACAAATGAAGCAGTTAAGTGACTTGTTCAAAGGCATAAAGCTAGGAAGGATGATCTTCCTGACTCTAAATCCCATGTCCTACCCACTATACAAACATTTTGTAGATCAGGAAGTTGAGGTCCATGGAAGAAAGCAGCTTTTTAATGCTCCTTCTAAACATTCTGACTCTACTTGCTCAACACTTAGGTGTAGACAAAAGGCTGTTGGTGTTTGCCCCTCCCTATTCCTAAATCAGGACAAACAATTCTCTATGAATTAGCCTTGAGTTTATATAAAGCATTTTCTTGACTTCTCTAGAGATGAAGTCCTTTTTTCTCTTTTTAAAGGTAAAAAGAAATGGAGATCATTGCTGGTTTATTTTAGCTGGAAAAACTGCAGCCCAGCAGAGCAGTGCTGCTTACCTAAGATAACACAGTAACTTAGCATCAGCCTTAGGATAAGATGCTGGGAATCTCAATTCATCATCCTGTGCTTACACGCAGATTCTAGGTTTCCCCAGACTGGTCTGGGCTGATCCTTGTATGCCTGAGGAACTCAATGGCCCTGGTTTCCTTCCCAACTTGGGACAAAGAATGGGGGATCAGAGCAGAGGGCCCAGAAGTTAGGAAGATGGCCAGCAGGGATGCCAAGAAAGCTCCATGGAGCAAAGGGCGGAAAAAATGTCAATTTACTCCTTCCAGAGAAGCTCCATCTCATTATCCCTCTTTCCTGCTTTTCTCTGCATTGTCAAGTTTGCTCCCTGCCAAGCTCTCTGGAAATGAAAATCGATCTGCAAACCATATATTTTTGTTCTCTCTCTCTCTCTCTCTCTCTCTCTCTCTCTCTCTCTCTCTCTCTCTCTCTCTCTCTCTCTCTCTCTCTCCCTCCTCCCTCTTCTCCCTCTCCCCTCTCTTTCTGTCACACACACACACACACACACACACACACACACACACACACACACATATATGCTTTCATACTATATGTGTATGTATTTAACAAATACTTGTTGATTAACCCTTCTGGAATTGTTTCCAGAACCACAAAATTAGCAAGGTGGATCAGATGAGTTTTCTATTCCCTTCTAGCCACTGAAAAGGCTAACTCCCAGACTCACAGCCGGCAGACAAAGCTGAATCCCTTCCCCAATTCCTCCTCTTCATCCCATCTGTTGGAGAAATGAACTAGGACCCTAAGCTTTGTAACTGGAAAGGACTGAAAGACCATCTGCTCTAGTATAATATGGTACAATATGAGGAAACCCAGGCAGGAGGTGCATTGACCTGCCCAGGATCACACAGCCCTGAGGTCCTGCAAGCAGGTTACTCAGAGCCCCTCCCTGAACTTCCTCCTGCCCATCGGTCAGTCCCCCCAGAGGGCACCTGGTCAGGAGTGTGATGTGGGGTGTCAAGGTCAGGCCCCCTTCTGGCCTCTTTCTGACTGGCCTGTTAGATGGAGAAATTCCTCTTCGGTTCTCTCCTGCGTTGTCATGGCTCCTGAGCACTTGGTCCCTCTCACCAACTCCCAGCAACACCCGTTTCTGATGTCCTCCTCCCTGAGAGGTGGGCCTGAGGCAGAGGGGCGGGCAACAGCCGGCTGCTGGGATGGAGCAGAACAGGAAGCCAGGGGGCTGCAGAGGCGAACCTTACAACCCATCCTGTTTGTTGGGGAAGGCAGAGGAGGCCCTCCCCATCTCCTGCTCAGGAAGCCAGTACTGGAACATTTAATGACTGCCTGCTCTGGGCTCCAAATGTCCCCAGCAGTTCAGGTTGCCAAGACACAGCCTAAGGACCGAGGCATCAACAGCCTTTCTCCTCCTACTGACTTCTCCCCCCAGTCCTCTCCTTTCTCCTGGGCTGATTGGGTCCCAGACTCCTCGGGGAAGGGCTCAATCCTTTTCAGTTCCCTCCTCATTCTCCCAAATGATTGCTCAGCACCCTATTTAGAAGCCTGGGAACTCTGAATCCCAGCAAGTTTAGGGAAGGGAGGAGGAGGAAAAAAACTAGGAAAAGAGGGGAAAAGGGGCTTTAATCTTAACTCTGCTTCCATTGAACCCACTTTGGGGCCCCTGATTCAATTTCTATGATATCCAGGATGTAAGTGGGGAGAGTCTGCAATAGCCCACCCCTTCTGGATCCTTTGCTGCCTGGAAACCTAGAAACCTGGAGGGTTTGTCTGTAATCTAGTTCAGGGCTTCTTCACAACCTAATTGTGCCTGAAAGATTTTTTACACAACCTTGAGTATATAGGTATATAAAATGGGTATACAAACCAAACATTTACTGATAATAAAGCACAATTTGGTGACCCTCACATTCAGTTGCAAGGCCTCATGGAGTTTAAGCAGCTTTGGTCTAGTTGACTACTCTGGGTCTTAGTTTCTCCACCTCAGCCACTGATTGAGTATCATCAGCTTCCAGAGTTGGAAGGGACCTAAGAGACGAGTTTAATTCTGCCCCCATTTTACAGATGAGTAAAATGAAGCCCAGAGAGAGAAATGATTTGCCCAGAGTCATCCAGGTAGAATTAAAACCCAGGTTTTCCGACTCAAGGCCAGAGCACAGCAGTGCTCCCTTGCTGGGCACCCCTCAGTACTTTCCACACTAGTCATTTCTCTCCTTTTTGTTCCTACTGATGTAGCCTCAGAGGATTTGTTGTTGTTCAGTCATTTCAGACATATCTAACTCCAGCCTCATTCAGGGTTTTCTTGGCGAAGATACCCGAGTAATCTGCCATTTCCTTCTCCAGTTCATTTGACAGATGGAGAAACTGAGACAAATAAAGTTAAGTGATTTGGCCAGAGTCAAAAGCCAGATTCTGAGTCTGAAGCCAGATTTGAAGGAAGATGAGACTAGCACTCTATCCCTTGTGCCACTTAGCTGTCCCTAGTCTCAGATAATAGTAGAATCTAAACTCTTTGAAGCAGGAGCTGCTTGAGTTTTGTCCTTTTTTCTAGCCCCAGTGTCTCACACAGTTACGATCCCACAGAAGATGTTTAATACATGCCTGTGGAATTAAACTGCCTTGTCTCCTAGATGGCTCACATCAAACAAAATTGCAGTCCTGAACTTGTAGAGTTTAATCTTTTAAGCTAAGAACAATATTCTTATTTATCCATATTAATTCATTAATTATCCGTATTAGATTTCATCTCATTGGATTTGTCCCATCATTCCAGGCCATTAGGATCTTTTAGCATCCTGTTTCTGCTGTTGAATGTACTGATCCCTCCCAGTTCCTCATCATTTGAAAATGGGAAAAAGCTTACCATCTATTTCTTTGAGCAAATCATTGATCAAAATACTGAAAAAGGACATAATTAGACAGTATTTCCCTTCAGGAAGACACCTACATACTGGTCCTCTGCTTGTTCAGCCACCCAGCTACCACAGGTCTATCTCATTCAGCCCACTGAAGACAGCATGGTCCAGTGGAAATTTGAATTTGGAGATGGAAGATCAAGCACATCATTATTTTCTCTGGGTCTTAGTCCTCTCATTTGTAAAATGAAGCTTCTAAGGTCTCCTCTAGCTCTAAGCGGTAGGAATCTATGATTGTTTCATTTGGTCATCCCCAAAAGACATTCTTAAATATGTGATGTATTCAGCAATTCCATGATCCAATAGATTAGTTATCAAAATGATCAACAGTTATCCTATCAAAAAAGGAAATAAATCTAGTCTGCTAGAACCTGGTTTTAGGGGACTGAGGCTTCCCTTAATGCTCACAGATCACCAGTAGTCTAATAGATGGATAAAACAATCTCTCTTACCTATAGTTTCCAGAATCTACCTTCTTTCTCTTTGAAAAAAAATGGAGCATCTGCCCCCCTCCAGTCTGTGGCATCTCTCAGTTCCTTAGAAACAGCTCTTCCTACTGGGCAGCTATCTTACCTGGACCTTCTGAGAGTGCCTGAAATGCCATGCACCTAGTGGCAAAGTGATGGATTGGGGAGTTAGTAAAACTGGGGTTTAAGCCCCAGGTCAGGCACTTACCACTTGTTTGACCTTGAGCTCAGTAACTAGCGTAGTAGGCCTAGAGTCAAGAACCTCTGAATTAAAATCCAACCTCAGACACTAACTAGCTGTGTGAACCTGAAAAAGTCACTTCACCCTGGTTGCCTCAGTTTCCCCATCTGTAAAATAGGTGGAAAAGGAAATGGAAAACCACTCCAGTATCTTTGCTGAGAAAGGCTCAAATACTCTTTCAGTCAATAGAATTAAAAATGACTGAATAAAAAAACCTCTTTGAATTTCAATTTCTTCATTTGTAAAATGTGAATAATGGTAGTGCCTTTCTCATAGGTTGTGAGGATCAAATGATTATGGTTGTGCTTGTGATTGATCCCACTTGTGCTTATGATGATGTGATTATAATGAAGATAATGATTATAATTGGATTTTTACTCAATTGAACTTGGAGATCTGGATACATTGAACAAAGAGGGATCTTTTCCTCTCCTCACTTCCAATGGACCTCAAATGGACCTCGTTTGGCTACCATTCTTGAGTTTGGATGCTATTCTTGTCAGGGAGTTTCCTTGGCAGTGAAATAGAATCGAGTAGTTTTGCTTCCTCTCATCATCTGTTACCATTACACCATCTGCCCCTTCTTGTATCTCCTTCTTGCTCCAGACAAAGATGAAAACAAAAAGCCTTTCTTTATTTCCATTCATCCTGGGCTTTATCATTCCCAACCTTATTCCTAAAGGTCTGTGTCGCTCGCCTGGATTTGGCCTTGGTTATTGCCCTTGGCTTCCATCTTTTTGTAGTTTTCTTTTAAAAATCTGGGCCTCTCTGTGTAGTTAATTGGTCTCTTTAGACACCTGCTCCTTTTATTCTTCTCCATCAGGGTAATTTGAAATTGTATTGTGAGGATTTCTTCTGTCAGTCTCCCATTCCTCTTAGTCTCAAAAAGCATAAGATCCTGTGCCTATCATTTCATGTGGAAATCTGATTTCCTAATTTAACCCCCTTGTTTTACAAAACCAGAAACTGAGGCTCAGAAATATAAACTAATCACAGAAACAAATTAGTGTCTGGATCTTAAATCAGGTTTTCCTTCTCTCAAGTCAGCAGTAGATAGTCAATCTAACTGAAGTTCTATATTCTCAAAGTTTTCACACTGATTGTTGATATTATAATAACTATTTTCTCAAATCCTAGTTAGACTCACAAAAGCCAGCCCAAGAAGGGCTCCGAGTTTCCTAGATGAAGAACGAAAGTGATTGTATTCATACAAGTAAAGATCAGAACTAGATGTAAAACGTGAGATTCCCATGTCCTGGTCTAGCATTTAAATACTAAATTTTATAAATTAAATAAATTCCCAGGGTGGTAGGGGAGGAGATATGTGAAGGGAACCAACAAGTTTGGTGAGGGGACGTAGTCCCTAGGTTTGAGTAGAACTGAAATGTCAGAAAGAAGGAGAAAGGGAAGGAGATAGAGTTTTCAGATAGAATCCTGGCTTTCTTACTTTTCTTTCTGGTGTGTTCCCTCTCCTCATTCTGCCTTCAAGATGAAGCTGACTTATCACCTTTTACAGAAAGCTTTCCAATTCTCCCAAGAGCTAGTACTCTTCTTTCTCCCCAACGACCTTCTAGTTATTTGTTCATATTGATTTTGTATCTATTCATACATGTATTTGTTTTTCCCTACAGTTCAGTCCAACAAATATCAATTACGTCCCTACAATGAGCAAAACATTATGTGTAGTTCTAGGGGGAGACAAGTCTTGGACAAGACGCAATCCTTGCCCTCGTGGAGCTTACAGTTCAGCGGAGGATAAGGCACAAATCCTCAATTGTTGTTGATTAGTCATTTTGAGTCATATCCAATTCTTTGTGACTCTGTTGGGGGATTTCTTTATGAAGATATTATAGCTTTGCTAATTTTACAGATGAGGAAACTGAGGCAAATGGTTAAGTGACTTCCCAGAGTCACACAGCTAGTAAGTGTCTGAGACCCAACCTGAACTCAGGAAAATGCGTCTTCCTGACGCCAGCTCTGGCAGTCTGTGCCCTATGATGTCACCTACCTGCCCCATGTGCACCTGGTGCTTTCTATTTGACAAAGTACTTTCCTCGCCACAGTTCAGCGGGGCAGGTAGTACAAGTATCACTGGCCCCATTGCACAGCTGGAGAAGCAGTGGGGTGCAGTGGATAGAGAGCTGGCTTTAGAGCCAAGAGCTTTCCATGTTCCACCCCTGGGACACACTTGGTGCCATCCTGGGATCGCCACGTGCTTTAGGTAACTCTCCTAAGATGAAAGGTGCATTACCTAGAATTCTGTAGCAATGAAATTAAAGGTCAAGCCCGCATCCTTATTCCCATTGTACTGACAGATAAGTAAAGTTCAGAGAGGCTGGATCTGGCCAGTTACACATCTGATGTCCCCGCCGGGATTTGAGTCCAGATCCCCTGAGTTGTAAGCCCAATGCCTTGTAATTTAGAGAAAGCTGCAGGGGCCCTGAGCATCTCCCACGCTACTTCTGACTTTTCCACGCTGCTCTCTTAGGGAACCCAGGTTTTGAACTCTGCTGTCTTGTGCTTGCCTGCAGAGTGTAATGCATAGCTTTTGAACTGATTCACACGCATGAATCCTTTCTCTCAAAAGAGATGATCTAACATCTCAAGGAAGAATTTAACCGTTTACTTTAAGAAACATCCTTTTGCTTGCTGGTTTATGCCTGAAAATCCTTCCCTTGATGGCAAAACCCTTTAGAGGGGCTGGAGAGAACTCGGGTCTAGCACCCACAGGATTCGGGGAGAGGGACCCTGGCCACAGAGTGTGCTACACAACACAGACCCGAAGCTCTGCTGGGAACCAGGGCCCGGGGAAGAGGAGAAATAGCTCACAAAGAGAAGACGATCAGGTTCCTCTGAATTTCCACTTTCCCTAAGGGCCCAGAGGGTGTCTTAATATCAACTCATCATCACCACTTTTGCCAACGGTATGCAAATGACTCTTTAAAAGTCCCCAGCCCCACATGGATCTCACTGGCAACCTGACAATCCACGTGCTGACAGGGCCCCTTTAAATCGAGTGGATCTTTCCAAAGCCTGGGGCTGACCCTCCACACGAAGTGGTGGGGGGCGGGGACCGCCAGCTCGGAGCAGAGAGGAGTGTCAATTTTCAGGAACATTGGGAAGTGTTGATTAAGCGTCTCCATGGTGAGCGTCTCCCGCTCCTCCCCCAATGCAAAAGCCTTCCAGAAATTATGAAATTTGAACACGGCATGAATCAACCCCAGAGTAATTGCTTGGCTTGTTTGCATGTGTAACAAACAGATTTCTGGAGGTGAGAAGAGAAGAAAAATTGTACCCTTAACTCCATAATTACCTTGGAGAAATTCTGTCTTCATGCTGAGCATTTGCATTAATCCCAGAAATAGACAAAACTTAAGATACCAAAAAGCTGTTTTATACACACATATATGTACACACACACACATACATATATGTACATAAACTCACTATATTATATAAACCTGCACATACATACAACACATGAATATAAGTGGACATATAATACATATAATCACGTGCAGATACATATAGCGGATAGATAAATAGATGGCCAGCCCTTGGGGGACCAGTTATTTATATCAGTATCATTCTGGAAGGTTTACAAAGCTTCACACGCCGTAGTTTACCTGTTGTTTACAACCTCCCAAAAAGAGAAGACATTCCTAGATGGCACAGCTAGATGAGATGCAAATCCAGGACCTCCTGGCTCCAGAGTCCAGCCCTGCACCTGCTTTATCCCATACTGCCTCCCAATAATCTGAGCCTCCCAAAACTCTACAGGAAAGGTCTTACCCGGATTATCATCCTTATTCTTCAATGAGGAATAATAAAGGAACTTCTACAAAATTACATGCTAGCAAATAGCAGAGTTAGGACTCAAAGGTTCCTCTGATTCCAAATTTAGGACTCTCCACAATATCACGCTACCTGTGATTAGTGTAGTGGCTGGGATGTTGAATCTAGAGTTGGAAAGATCTGAGTTCAAATCTCTCCTTGAATACTTATTAGGGGTATAATTCTGAAGCAAGTCATTTAAACTCCATTTACCTCAATTTCCTCAACTGTGAAATGGAGATAATAATAGCATTTCCATCTCCAATTGTGAGGATTAAATTATTGTGTTTATTATCATCATATATTTATATATTATGCTATAAAAATACAACTTTGTATTATTGTAATTACTTGTAAAACATTAAGGTTTTAACTACTTAGCACAGTGCCTGATACAGAGAAGGCACTTGGTCAATGCTTTCCCCCATCCTTTCTCCCCTCCCACTGTATCATAGCTCAAAATTCCATCACTTAGCACCAATCATTCTATACCCAGCGGCTCCCATGCACCGAAGCCATCAACAGAATAGAAGAACAGGGTGTCTTTCCTTAAGGGGCCTCATAACCTAGTTGGAGAGAGAAGACTTAACAGGTGACAAAGTTGGAGAACAGCACAGGATAACGTGAGATCAAGGGTTAGCTGACCTGGGTGCCTCAGAAGCTATGAGGTATAAGCAGATGGAGGTAGAGAGAGAACAGAGCACTCTGGAAGAGTCTGGGAAGGCAAGCTGTAGAAGTTGTTAAACACAGAAATAGCACAATGATTAACCAAGCTACCCTTGTCACTGGCAGAACTGACCCAAGAAATAGATCAAATGTGTGTTTTCTGATATGATTTAAGAGCCCTCTTTATGCCAGAATATCTCCCCCATCAGTACCTGATATGCTGCCATTAGAGATGTATATTATTGGATCTTAGCCAAAAAACAAACAAAAAATCCACCCAAAAAACCCCAAAGAAATTAAAGGCTGATATTAAAATGCATATGTTAACTAGGAAGAAAAAAATAGTTCATGAAATAACTCATACCTCAAATGAATTCCTGCACAGATTGGAACATAAGACATAAGAATAGGTAATTTTAAAAAATTATTAAAGCTTTTTATTTTCAAAACATATGGATAGATAATTTTAAACATTCAACCTTGAAAAATCTTGTTTCAAATTTTTTTCTCCCTTCCACCCTCTTCCCCAGACATCAAGTAATTCAATTTATGTTAAACATGTGCAATTCTTCTATACCTATTTCCACATGTATCATGCTGCACAAGAAAAATCAGATCAAAAAGGAACAAAAGAGAGAGAAAACAAAAAGAAAGCAAACAACAAAAAGAGTGAAAATACTAAATACTATGATGTGATCCACACTCAGTTCCCACAATCCTCTCTCTTTGCAGATGGATCTCTCCATCACAAGATCACTGGAATTGGCTGGAATCATCTCATAGTTGAAAAGAGCTACGTCCATCAGAATTGATCAACATATAATCTTGCTATTGCTGTGTACAATGTTCTCTTGTTTTTATTCACTTCACTCAGCATCAGTTCATATAAATCTCTCCAGATCTCTCTGAAATCATCAATATTCCATGACATTCATAGACCATAACTTATTCAGCCATTCCCCAGCTAATGGGCAACCACTCAGCTTCCAGTTCCCTGCCTACAAAAAGGGCTGCTACAAACATTTTTGCACACATAGGTGATAGGTAAGTTTTGTTGAGAGAAAAATGGAAGTAGGGTCACTGGACATGAGAGAGCAAGGAAAATGGGGAAGAAAGCTGTAATACGGAATTGTTATTAGAGTCCCCATTCTGAGATGTAAGACTCACTTTTCTCATTTGTAAAATGAATTGATTGTATGACATGGGAGACACTGGCACAGGACCACCCAGCATGGAGTGCCCTCATCAAGAAGATGCTTATTTTTTTTAAGCTCCTAGACCAACTCAATATTGAGAAAATTAAAAGCCTAAATTACCATATCAGTAATAGGAATAATAATCTTATGTCAACAGATGCAAGAAAAGCTTTTGATGGAATACAACACCCATTCTTATTAAAAACCCTAGAAAACATATGAATAAATGGAACTTTTCTTAAAATGATAACTAGTATCTAACTGTTGTTGTTTGTCCATTTCCAAAGAGAATCATTGACAATGATGTCTTTGATGTCTGACCAAGCTCTAAGCACTCCACAGCACTTGCTTTAGTCTTTTTTTTTTTTTTTTTTGCTACAGAACAAATTGTTTTCATCTGGCCATTTTGCTGGGAAAGTCTTCACATGCTTGGGACAGATAACTCACCTATTCACTGCTGAGTCACTAATGAATTTAGTCCTGTTGGTTACCCTCAATTTGGTACAGCGTACTGCTGAGATGATTTACTGGGACGTAGCCACCATGCATTGTACAAATTCTTGGAGGTGAGAATCAGATGAATTAGGGAGACAACAAAAATGAATGAGTAGTCCTGAAAAAGGTTCAACAAATTCTCCCACTAGAGATTTGAGTCTTCTTTGAACATCCCACACACTCTAGTACCTACCTAAAACCAATTGCAATCATTCTCTGTAATGAGGGTAAACTAGAAGCCTTTTCAATAAGATCAAGGATGAAGCAAGGATGTCTATTATAATCATATTATTCAATATTGTACTAGATATACTAACTATAGCAAGAAGATCCCCCACTTGCCTTCCCCTCCAAAAGAAATTGAAAAATAAGAATAGACAATGAAGAAATAAAATTGTCATGTTTTTGCAGATGATATGATGGTATACTTAGAGAATCCTAGAGAATCTGTTTTAAAAACTAGTTGAAATAATTAACAACATTAGGAAAGATACAAGATATAAAAATAAACACATAAATTATGAACTTTTTATATCATCAACAGAACCCAACAGGAAGAGATAAAAAGAGAAATTCCATTTAAAATTAAATGTAGATGGTATAAAATACTTGGGTTTTTACCTGCTAAGATATACACAGGAACTTATATGAACATCAGTACAGAAAATTCTTCATACAAATAAAGATGGATCAAAAAAATTGAAGAAATGTGAATTGCTCATGTGGATAGGCTGAGCAAATATAATCATATGAGGATATTACCTAAATTAATTTATTTGTATAATACAATGCTGATCAAGCTACCAAATAATTATTTTACAGAGCTAAAGAAATAAGAAAATAACAAGAATAACAAATTTTGTGAGACACAAAAGATCAAGAACATTAAGGGAATCAATGAAAAAATAAAGGAAGGTGTCCTACCAGGACTAGATCTTAAAGTATACTACAAAGTGGTGATCATTGAAACAATTTGGTCTGATAAAAAAAAAGAGTGGTTGATCAATGGAGTAAATTAGGTACTCAATATACAGAAGTAAAATCTACTGTCTGATATACACAAAGATCCCAGATTTTAGAACAAGAACTCACTATTTGACAAAATATGTGGGAAAACTGAAAAACAGAATAGCAGAAACTAGGCATAGACCAATATCTCACACTATATACAAAGATAAGGTCAAAATGGGGACATGATTTAAACATAAAGGTTGATATCATAAGCAAATAAGGGGAACATAGAAAAATTACTTGTTATTTCTATGGATAAGGAAAGAATTCATGACCAAAAAAGTGTTAAAGAAGATTGCAAGAGGTAAAATGGATAATTTTTATTAAACTAAATTTAAAAGGTTTAACAGAAACAAAATAATGCATCCTTTGAAAACAAAACAAAAAAAAACTGGGGGAAAATTTGTTTCAGCAAGTTTCTCTGATAAAAGCCTCATTTCTTTCTTTTTTATTTTTTTTATTTTAAAAACATAATAGAAAAAAGAAAGAAAAGGAAAACACAACTAAACAGAATATTGTCATGTGCCCAACAGAACATCAGGGAGGATTCAAAATACATAACAATAAATTTCCAGTTCAAGAAAGGATATATAATAGTAGAATAAATTATATTCATGAGTGTCCATCTTTTCTTTGCATCCTTATAGGCTACTCTTTTGACGCATTTTTTTACTTTATTCTTTTTATTCTTTTTATTTCTCCCCACATCTCCCCCAAGCAGGCTATAGTTAAGACATATTTAATAAATATATACATACATATACACATATACCCCTTATATGTACATATATATATATATATATATATATATATATATCTACACACACACACACTTATATCCACATAAAGACCCACACATACATATAGAGCAACATGCATCCATATCTACACATATTCAGACACACATACATGTATTTGCCTATATGAAAACCCATCTTAAACAAAATTTGACTTTTGATCCTTGTTGTAGTGTTTCTGTATATCTCTTCTTTCCTATCCCTGCTAATGCTTCTACTTTAATTCTGCTCCTTAACTTGCCTTGCCTTTACTTAAACTCTCCCCTCTCATGGATCCCTCCCTTATCTTTTCTTCCCCCCCCCTTTTCTTCTCCCTCTACCCTTCCCTTCCCACTTACTTCTTTATAGATTTTAAGGGTTCTATATCCTTCAAGGTATAGATGTAATTTTATTAATTTAATCCATTCCGATGTGAGTAGGTTTTCAGAACTACAAGCCCTCTTCCCTCTTCTAATGCCCCTGTGCCTATTCTTCCTCTGCATCACATTTGTATATTTTTCTTTTGAGCTACTCAATTACTGATGTCATTCTTAAACATATGGCATACATTTCCATATAAAGAAACATAAACAATTTGTGCATGCTAAATTCCTTAAAATTAATCTTGGATATTGGTCTTGTATGTTGAGTCCAGGTTTGGGTGAAAGTCCTAACAATTTGTAAGTTTGTTGAATGTCCATTTTTTTTCATTCAACATTATGGATACTTTTGCTGGATATATTTTTGACCACAGGCTTAGTTCTTTTGGTTGCCAGTATATATGATTCCAGGACCTGCGGTCTTTTATTGAAGCTGCTGATAAGTCCTGTACAATTCTAATTGTAGCTCCAATGTATTTGAATTGGGTTTTTTTCTTGATTCTTGCAGAATTTTCTCTCTGCTCTAGGGATTTTGAAATTTGGTAATAATATTCCTATGTATTTTCCACAAAGGATCTGCTGGAAGTGATGATTGGTGGATTTTTTTCTTTCTTTACTTTTCCCTCATGTTCTATCACTCCAAGATAATTTTCTTGATTATTTCTTGAATTATTGTGTCAAGATTCTTTTTTTAATCACAGTTCTAAAGTAGTCCAATTATTATGTTTTTTTTTTCTTCTTGATCTATTCTGCAGTTCTGTTATTTTTCTTGTTTCATATTCTGTTCTATTTTTCATTCTTTATATTCTATTTTGCTATTTCTTGGTGTCTCATAAGCTTCACTGACTTCCCTTTCCCCAATTCCAATTTCCAAAGAGTTATTTTCATCTTTAAACTCTTCATCTCCTTTTCTAGTTAGATAATTTTTTTTTCATAATCTTGTTTTTCTGGAATGGTTTTTATTTATTTTAGTTTTGCCTCAGAATCTCTTATTTGATTTTTAAACCCTTTTTTTGAGCTCTTTTATAAATTCTTTCTGGGCAGGGAGCCATTTCTTTGGAGTTATTTTTTGGGGTAGACAAGGCTTTTTTTTTTTTTTACTTCAGTGTTCTCCTCTAAAAATTAATCCTGTTCCCACAGTAATTTTCTATGGTTGGGGTCTTCTTTGCCTGTTCATTTTTTATGAGAAGTATTAGTGTAAGCATTAGGTTGGGGAAATGGTGCCTTTAGCTTTACTTCAACTCTTCCTTCTGTCCTGGGACCCTAAATGAGGAGCTCCCCTTCCAGCAAGTGCCCACAGCCAGCAGCCTCCCTGTCCCCTTGCTTCTGCCCTCCTGATGTGCTGGGTCCTATTCCCCCAGGGCCACCTCTCAGCATCACAGCTGGGTCTGACGTTCCTAATCAGCCAAGGTTCCCTCAGTCTGACCAGACTCAGACTCTGATACAGTCCAGAAGGTGAAAGCTCCTGTGGCACCTGCTGAGGCTCTAGTCAAACCCAGCTCACCCTAGGAGTCCCCACTGGGTGTTTGTGCTGAGCTAACTTAGGAGTGTTAGCACTTTACAAGGGTTAATCCCCAGCCTGGGGTCTTTCTTTGGATCTTATCAGGCTGTACCAGGAGGACCCCTGTTCTAAACTTAATCTTCTTGATTTTCCACCAGTCTATGTTCACCCTGAGGCACAAATTTGTTCAGTTGTGGGAAATCTGGAGAGCTTGAAACTTACTGATGTATTCACTATCTTCCTTTTTAAAAGACTCATTCCTTAAATACATAGAGAACTGAGCCAAATTTATAAAAAAGAGACCATTCTCCAATTGATGAATGGTCAAAGGATATGAATAGGCAGTTTTCAGAAGAAAAAAGTCAAAGCCATCTATCATCCTATGGAAAAAAATGATGTAAATAACTAATAATGAGAGAAATGCAGATTAAAAAACTCTTGAGGTATGACCTCATACCTATTATATTGGCTAATATTGACAGCACAGGAAAATGACAGATGCTGAAAAGGGCATGTAAAAATAGAGTCACTGATGCACTATTGGCAGAGTTGTGAACTGGTCCAACCATTCTGGAGAACAATTTGGAACTATGATCAAAGAGCTATAAAATTCTTTAAATTAGCTGCTATATCTGTATCCCAAAAAGATCCAAAAAAAAAAAAAGGAAAAGGATTGACATTTACAAAAATATTTATACCACTTCTTTTTGTGCTGGCAAAGAACTGGAAGCTGAGGGTATGCAAATCAATTGGGCAATGGCTGAACAAGTCGTGTATATGATTGTGAAGAAATATTATTGTGCTATAAGAAGGAAATGGTTTCAGAAAAAAATCTGAGAAGACTTTGCACGAACTGGTGCAAAATGAAGTGAGCAGAGCCAGAAGAACATTGCACATGGTAACAGCAGGATTGCAACAATAATCTATCATGAAAGATTTAGCTACTCTGATCAATAAAATGACCCACGACAATTTCAAATGACTCATTGTGAAAAAATGCATAGAGAAATGATGATTTCAGAGTTTGAGTTGAAGCCTATTTTTCCCTTTATTTTTCTTATTGTTGTTTTTTGCAACGTTTCTAACATGGAAATGTTTTGTATGACTTTATATGTATAATGAGTATTACATTTCTTGCCTTCTCAATGAGTGGGAAAGAAGTGAAGAGAGAGAGAAAATTTGTAACTGAAAATTAAAATTAAAAATGAATGTACGCTTTTTGAGAACAAGGACTGTTTTACTTTTGCTCGCATGTATGTCTCCAACATATCACATCATGACTGGCACATAGTAAGTAATGAGTAAAGTCTTTCATTTGCCTGAGTTCTTAAATCCTGGGCTAGAAAGGGGAGTTGAAGGAACTCTTTAGATACTTTGCTAGCCCTGTGATTTTGTTACCTGAAGGCTAGACCACCATGTTGTATTAAGCACGCTTCAGGTTGGTAGGATATTAAGCACAGGAGGACTTGCTACAATCATCTATATCTCTTCCATTTCACACATAAGAAAACTGAGGTTACAGCGGAGAAGTGACAAACTAAAACTCCCAGAGCTAGTGAATAATAACAGCTTACCCTTTTCTTGTTCCATCCCATTCTTTTTCAGAGGAGCTTTCTTCTTTGATTCTTTCTCAATGAATAATTGTGGGTATTAGCGTCTGGCACTGCTGAGTCAACTAGAATCAGTCCTGCTCCACCTGGGGGCTGGCACAGATGTCTCCAAGTCTGTGGAACAGCAACACGGGCATGGGCATCCCCTGGGCAGATGGGTTAGAGTAACAGTTAGAGGCTGTGTGATCCACTGGCCTCTGGTGATCTGGAGTGGACAGAGCAGAACTGTGGCTGGGTGTCTTCCTCAGTGAAAGGGCATTCCAGGTCTGGCAATGCCATCAGGGGCCACAGACATGGCAGTCAATGAGGAGGGTGTGGCAGGGGTCAACAGCCAAGCATCCTTAGTCATCGCATCCCCCCATGAAGGACGAGGGGATGACACCGTCTCCCTGCTCTCACGGAGACCTGGGGAACTTACTTTCCCTTCTCCTAAGGGGTTGGGGGCAGGTTCTGTTGCCATGGAGATGCTATGTGATGTCAAAGGTAAATGAGAGCCCAGGAAGCCATCACTCACAGACTTAACAGGTTGTTAATATCAGAAGTAAGAGCCCTAGAATTAATGGTCCTCCATGCTCGCCCCCTTCTTTTCTTGAAGGCATCTTGGCCATGATGTGAGAGAAGAATCGGAGTTACTTTATTTGGTCCCATAGGAAAGAATTAGGAGTAATGAGTAGACATTGGGGGAGATGAGGGTTAGGGGAGCGAGCTCAGAGGAGCAAAGGTCGGCTCAATAGAAAGAAGAACTTTCTTCTGGCTGAAAGAAGACCGGACCTCTCTCTGGGAAGTAGTGAGTTCCCTGTTACAAAACCTCTTTAAGGAGATATTGGGTGACCACTTGTCAGGGATGGTGGAGAAGGAATGAGACTGATTATTTTGGGGTTGGGGAAACAAAACCAATGAACATGTCTAACTCATTTTGATTTTTTACCTCTCTAAAGCATTTATCGCTCTTGGGTTCCTCTCTCCTCTCTAAGTTTCCCTGATTCTGCTCTCTGCCAGTCCCTCAATCTTTCTCACAGGGTCATCATCCAGAGTGGAACATCAGGGCTTTTTCTCCCTTCTTTGTTCTCCATTGGTGACTTCCTTAGCCTTGCCTCCCACTCCACGGACTACCCATTAGCTAATGGCTTAGTGGACAGGGCATTAAGTCTGGAAAGTCAGACTTGAGTTCAAATACTGCCTCACACACTTCCTAAGTGAGTGAATCTAGGCAAGTCACTTCACCTGTTTTAGTTTCCTCATCTGTAAAAAGGGGGTAAGAATAGCACCCATCCTTAGGGTGGTTGTGAGAGTTAGATGCAATGTTTATAAATGCTTACGTAGTGAGCCCTCATCATCTTTTCACATTTCAGTTATCTAATTAATATTTATTAGATGCCTATAGTATGTAGGGTATAGCTGAAGATACAAAGAAAGGCTAAAAAAATGACTATTTTCAAGTAGCTCACAGCTTAATGGAGACAATGAGCCAATAATTAGGTACAAACAAGATATAGGATGGGGGTAACTTCAGAGGGAAGTGTGTGAGCTCAATCATTTCCATCATGTCCATCCATTTGGGGTTTTTTTGTCAAAGAGATTGGAGTGCTTTGACATTTCTTTCTCTAGATCATTTTATAGATGAGGAAACTGAGATTAACTATGGTTAAATGACTTGCCTAAAGTCACCCAGCTAATTTCTGAAGCAGGATTTGAACTCGGGAAGATGAGTTTTCTTGACTCCAGGCCTGGCAGACATTAAGATTAAGGAGATTGGGAAAGGCTTCCTGTGGAATGTAGGACTGGAGCGGAGAATTAAAGGAATTCATGGAAGTAAGAAAGCAGAGATTCAGAAAGAGAGTATGTCAGGTATGGGAGGATAATAGCCAGGTTAGAGTCACTGGATTCCAAAGTATATGAAAGAATGGGGCTGAGGGAGATAAGGGAATGAGGTGTAAGAAGTCTGGAAAAGTAGAATGGGATGGGTTATGAAGGACTTAAGGAGTTCTAAGACTATGTCTCCAAGTGCTTTCTGGATATCTGCCTCTAAATATCCCATAGACACTTCAAACTCTACAAAGTACAAAATAAAATTCATTACACACACACACACACACACACACACACACACACACACACACACACACACACTATCCCTTATCTCTTGAGTTCCCATTTTCTTCTGAAATAATATTATGAATCTTCCAATAAGGTGAAGTCAACTCCAATCTTGGAGTGATTTTGGAATCCTCAATCTCATTCATTCCCAGGCCCCCTCTCTTATATCTGAGCTATTGCCAAGTCTTGCTGATTCTGCCTATGAAAGTTGACTCTGGGGGAATTGTTGCTATTTCCTTGGCAGGATGAGACTGAGGCTTCTCTTACCCACCAGATGTTACCTGCAGACCACTCAGGGGGCTTCTAAAGGCCATTTCTGCTCACACTTTCTCTTCCTTGGGGTCATAGGGCTCACTCATTAGGAAAGTCAAAGGTCCAGCAGCTTATCTACAGGAGAGCTGTTCCCACCAGCAGGGATTTCTGTATGGCTTTCACAGTCTGAAAGGGACCAGATTGATGCCATTAATCACGTAGATAAGGATCTGCCTTCTGCTTAGCATTATCCTGTGCTTTTTCCAGTCCCACTTTTTCCCTTCCCCTTTCCCCTCCTTCCTCCTCTGCTTAGTACTAATAAGCAGAGAGGAATTTTTCATCAGGGGACCCCCAGTTCAAAACATCTATGGGAATAAGACTTGTCCTACTAGGAACCATTAAATGGGTGGTTTGCTTTCAACTTTCCACTCCATCCTTTTAGCCTCTGATCCTCATGGACCCAGTATCTGCTGTTCTTACTCTTCAACTCAAGGTCCCACCTAGGCCTGTATCTCCTAAGTAACCTGGATCCTAAGACTTTTCCTCTTTCCTCTCTCCCCATCCCCCCTCACCTCCCTTACTCCATATTTCTACAAAACCTTTTCAGATTGTGTTCTAAGGATAGAGGACCTAGGTTTTAGTTTTCTTAATCTGATACCCTAATTCAGGCCAAGTTGTTAAGGGTTGATAATAACTATATAATATTTGCTTTCTTCAAAGATTATGAATAATGGCATATGCTTCAGCCTCAGTTCAATGGCTTCAATGGGGAAGGGGTAGGGAGAAAAAGACCATTTGGAACTGAAAATAAAATAAAATAAAAGAGAATTTTAAAACAAAAATAAAATAAAAACCATAAGGATCAGAAGAGTTGATAAAGAACACTAGCAGCAAGTGCTTTTTGAACTAATAAGCTCTGCCAGTTTTTCACTACTCCTACGTCTTCCATTTCAAGAGGGACAATGAGACCTCATATTAGGTAGAGGAATTGGGCTGGGTTACCTGGACAACATAAATGCAGGGGAAAGCTTTTATTTTAACAATTCCTACCCACCCCTCCCATCATTTCCCAACTATGAGTTTATTTTAAAGACCTAGAGTATCATAAAATGGCCAGAGCCCTAGCCTAGATGTAAAGAATTGAATTAAAATATTGGCTTGATTGTTTGTTAGTTATGTGACTTATCAGTCACTTCCTTTTATTGGACTTCATCAGATAAATGAGTTTGATGGTCTCTAAGGTCCCTTTCCCCCTTAATTGTATCTTTTAATACCGATAACATAACTAAAAATAGCTAGATATAATCTTCCCATTTTATTGATTGTAAAACAGACTCAACTATAGCTATTCCCCAACACGGATGTTCAGTTTTCACCTGGCCAGTCTCCTAACATCCTCCATGATTCCTCTTGGAGCCTTTGCTTGTTCCTATGTTCTAGGAGACACCTTTATCCGCTTGGAATCCTATTTATCCTGTGAGGTCACATTCACATCCTAACTTCTCTGAAAGAGCATCTCTTACCCCTAGGCTGTTCTGATCTCACCTTTTTCTGTATTTATTGGCCATTACTCCACCACTTGATTTAAATTTTCCTCACTTTGATAATTGCTCAGTTAGTTGAAAAGTATCTGTTAAGTGCTTATTGTGTGCACTGTTAGTTATGGGTCCAAATTTGGAGCTATGGCCCAAATTTCACCACACTGTAATATCCTTTGACTTGGCAATACTGCTACATGGTCCATACCAAAAAGACATTAAATAAGGAAGAAAAAGAATCAGGCACCAAAAAAACCTTTTTGTGGCAATAAAGAATTAGAAATGGAAGGGATGCTCATCAGTTTTGGAATGGCTATGAAAACTATGGAATATGAATGCTATGAATACTACTGTACTGAAAGAAATGAAGGGGGTGATTTCAGAAAAATCTGGGAAGGCTTTTATGGACTGACACAAAATGAGGTGAGTACAACCAAGAGAATAATTTATACAATAATAATATTGAAAAATACCTTTCAAAGGCATAGGAACTCAGGAAGAGGAGTCTTCCGAACTCCGGCCCAGCACTCGATCCACTGAGTTTAAATCCATTCTTAGACACTAGCTATGTGACTTTGAGCAAGTCACTTCACCCTGTCTGCCTCAGTTTCCTCATCTGTAAAATAAGCTGGAGAAAGAAATGGCAATCCACCCCAGTATCTCTGCCAAGAAAACTTCAAATAGGGTCACAAAGAGGCAGCTATGACTAAAAAATGACAGAACAACAAAAAGAAGCTATAGAATAATATGTATATGTATATGTATATATTTGTGTCTAATGATAACCATCTCTAGTTGGGAAGGATAGAAAAAAGGAAAAAAAAGGCAAGCTTACATGATAGCTTTATTATATATTTGAAGGGAATAGGAAGTTATACATAATAGATTTGCAGTTTCATATGCAATCATCTTTTTATCATACTATGTTATGAAAATGCTTGTTTTATTCCATACTATTGGGCTGCCCAAGCTAGTGCAAGGAATCTTGTTGAGGAAGAGAATGATGGGCTTCTCTGAGGCTGAGAGCCCTTCCCAAGGAGTGATGGATGGGCGGGACAATGGGAAGCAGCTTTATCTCCCTCCAGAGACCCCTTGAAATTGCAGCTGGTGGGGTAATGAGAATGAAGAGGCTCTGAATTCCCCACAAGCTTTTCTAAGTCAATGCTTCCCTGGGCTCCCTTAAATTGTGCTGTTGCTCCCTGACCCTTCCCTGTAGCCAGCCCGATACAGAAGCCCTATTGGAGCTGGTCTTCCATCCAAGAGTTTGAAAAATTCTCCAAAGTTTCATGTAAGATAAAATTCGGACTTTTCCAACTAAAGTCCTGTGTTGATTTTCCTTAATTAACACAACCAAACATAAATTGTAGGATCACAGGTTCAGAGTTATGATGGGGACACAAAGGCCTGAGCTCTCTTGACCGGGATCATGAAGCAAGTGGCCAAACAGATTCAAACCCAATCTTCTGGATTCAAATCCAAGAATCATAGAAAGATTTGCTTAGCCCTATCATGGGAAGGAGATTCTTTTCCGACACCTTTTATTATTGTTCAGTTGTTTCTATCATGTCCCCATATAGGATTTCCTTGATAAAGACACTGGTAGTACATCTCTATATGTATACACACACAAATATGCTGGTGTGTGTGTATGAATTTAAAATTCGGGACTTTGAATACCTGAATTCAAATCCTATCTGTGACTCCATGTGCTTGTTTCCTTATCTGTAAAATGAACTGAAAAGGAAATGGCAACTCCCTCCAGTGTCTTTGTCCAGGAAACCCAGAGCTCTACCCACTTTATCACTTTGCTGTCCTGAAAAAGAATATAAGGGCTATTTACTCAAACGCTATTTTACAGAAGAAGAAACAGACTTGCCTACGTGACTTGCCTAAGACCATACAAATGGCAAGTGGTAGACAGGATTTGAATCCATATCTTATGGTGATGGAATTCAAATTTCTTTCCATTTTGCCAGACAAGGATATATATATATATATATTTTTTAGTTTCTCACCCCAGCATTACCACCTTTGTTAGGAAGTTCCTGAGATTTATAACAACATATAATGCTTGGTTCACATTCTGATTTTGCTACTTAATACCGGATGAATAAACATTTATTAAACACCTATTATATATCAGGTGTTCTGCTAAATCCTGGGGATTCAAACAAAGACAAAAAACATTAACTTCCCTCCAAGAGGCAAAGCTAGGTGGCCCAGTAGATAGAGTGCAGGCCTGGAAACAAGAAGAGCTTCTTTCAAATCCAGCCTCAGACGCTTACTAGCTCTGTGATCTTAGACAAGTCACTTAATCCTGTTTGCCTCAATTTCCTCATCTGTAAAATGAGTTGGAGAAAGAAATTGATAACTGCTCCAATATCTTGGCCAAGAATTAACCATATTACTATGCTATAAGAAGTGATTAATTCAGTGATTTTAGAAAAAAATGGAAATGCTTACATGAAATAATGAAGAATGAAATGAACAGAAACAGTAGAACATTGTATATAATACCAGCAATATATATGTATATATAAAATATATGTATATGTATGTATACATACATAAATATATTTATATGTATGTGCATATATATGCTTATTTGTGTCTAATGGTAGCCATCTCTCTCTCTCTCTGTATATATATATATATATATATATATACATCTCCACAGAGAAATATGTTTATATATATATATATATATATATACTTATTTATGTCTAAGGGTAGTACATCCCTATATGTATACACACACAAACATATTTATATGTGTGTATATGTATATATGCTTATTTGTGTCTGATGGTAGCCATCTTTATATGAATATACACAGAAATATATTTATATATATGTGTGTGTGTGGTGTGTGTGCTTATTTGCATCTAATAGTAGCCAACTCTAAGGTGGGGGAAAGGAGAGAAGAATAAAAAAGAAACTTATGTGATAACTTCAGTATATATTTAAAAGAAATAGCAAATTATACATTATAGATCTGCAGTTTCATAGGTAACTATATTTTTAACTATATTGTATTATAGAAATCTGTTTTGTTCTAGAAATTTAAAATTAAAAAAAAAAAAAACTAAAGAAGAAAAACAGAAAATGAAGGAGGTGTCAGGAAAGGCTTCCTGCAGGAGGTAGTATTCTCTTTGGGCCTTAAAAGGATCCAGAAGGTGGAGATAAGAAGGGAAAACATCGCAGACACAGAGAGATTCAGCGAAAAACTCTGAAGCTAAGAAATGGAGAATTTTGTCAGAGGAAGAGCAAAGGGATCAGTGTCATTGGATCAGTGAGTATGTGGAGAGTGTAAGAAGACAAGAAAGGGGTTTGTGTGCAGGGTTTTGAACCCCAAACTGAGGATTTGGTATTTGATCCTGGAGGTGAAAAGGAACCAGTGGGATTTATTGAGTAGAAAGGTGACACTGTAAGACAATCACTTGGACAGGTTAGTGGAGAATAGACTGGATCGGGAAGAGGGCTTGAAACTGGCAGATTTACCAGAAAACAACTGCAATAGTCCAGATATGAGCTCCGAGGTCCTACAATATGGCGGTGATGGGAACAGAGAAGGGGGAGTGAATGAGAGCCGTTAATGATGGTAGACACGGGCCTTGGTGGCAGATTGAATAGGGGAAGATGAGATAGGGAAAAATCAAAAATGACGCTCCCAGTGTGAGTCCCGGTGACTGATAACCCCAATAGTAATAGGAAAGCTATTAGCAATTATTAATTCCTTTATTATTATTATTAGAAATTATTAGTAATTCCTATGAGTAGTAGGAAAGGAAGGGGAGAGGATTGGGGGGAAATAATGCATTCAGCTTTTCACAGGCTGAGCTTAAGATGCTCCTGGACATCCAGTTGGAGCCTCGGACCAGAGGTTAGGCCTGGGCAGAGAGACTGGAGAAGCAGCAGTAGAGAGATAACTGAATCCACAGGAGATGATGAGATGGAGGGAACAGTGGGCCTGTGTTATTTCCTCTATCACATGGCCTCTTAAAGTCTCTTCCAACTCCCTTCAAGAGGAGGGACGAATGGGGTGATGGAGGGGAGGGGAGTTGAATTACCTTGTGGGAAGGGAGAAAGGAAGGAAAGAGGCTTCAGTTACCAAGAACAGCTGATTCAAGCTGGATTTTCCCTTCTCGTTTGACACTCCCATCCCCATTCTCCAATCGAAGTTCTCCTCTCCTCCAGCTTCCCCTCCTCTAGTATCTCCGATGTCTCCTTGCTGGCTGATTGCCTGCTGCTATCTGTCTGTCTGTCTGTCTGCCCCCTCCCTAGAGCCTGGAAAGCCTCAGGAACTAATCTCATTTGAGGTTATGAAATCTCATTTGCAATTGGATTAATGCAGTGCTGAGATGGGCCAGGCCCCGGCCTGTCTCCCAGCCCAGAAACATAGAAAGCAATCTAGAGGGGAAATCTGCTTTCCCCAGTGGGCCCTGGGGTCGCTGAAAAGCAATCATGGGCAAGAGGAAGATTAAAACAATATGCCGTCCCCTCATCCCACCCCCACTCCCAGCCACTCAGGAGCAGGTGGGTAGGGAGAAAGGCCCAGAAATGGGCCACATGGAAGCTCCCAGCCAGGATTGGGCCAGGTCCAGCTTTTGCTTTCCCTCCCCCTCAGCAGAGCTGAGTTATCCTGAGCCCTGGGACCAGTCTCAGTCCAGAGGGATGATTCTCAGGCTGGATTTCCAAACTATGATCCTGCCTGCATAAATGAGTCTAGCCCAGTAGATGGGATTCTATAAGCATTCACAAGATGTTTTCACTAAAAAAAAAAAAAAAAAAAAAAAATCAAATTTAAAACTGTCTAGGGTTATCAAAGGGCAGCTAGGTGATGCAGTGAACAGAGTTCTGGGCCTGGAATATAGAAGACTCCCCTTCCTGCCACAGACACTTTCTGTGATTCATTCTGTGTGTCTCAGTTTCCTCATCTGTAAAATGGAGGAGAAAATGGCCAGTATCTTTGCCGAGAAAATCCTCAAATGGGCTCAAAGAGAGGCAGATATGGCTAAATAACTGAACCCACGACCACACTAACTTTTCCAGGCTCATTACACATACTTGCTGCTTTCATACAGAAGTTCTCTCTCCTCCTTGCTTTTGTATGAGCTGTTCCGCTCTCTCCTCCCCCAGAGCTTACCTTTTTGCCTTTCAGCTTTTTTATTATATAAAACTTTACATAATTTATTTCATTTATATCTTACAACCACCCTACAAGGTACAAATTATTCCCATTTAGGAACCTGAGGCCCACAGATCGCTCGAGTTATCCAAAATGAAACAGCTGCCACGTGGGAAAGTCAGGATTCACACTCAGGGCCATAACTAGGATCCACCTCCAGCTTTTAGAAGGCCTGATATATTGTCTTCAGTACATGAGCTCTTGAAAGCAGAGACCTGGTCCTTGTCTGTCTTTGCATCCCAGGCAATGATCGTACTTAGTTCAAGTCTGCCACGTGTTTAGTGCATGTTAGCTGACTAAGTGCCACTTGGCCACTAAGTGACTAAGGCTTAGGAAGCCTTTCCTGACTTGCCCAGTGGCTGGTGCTCTCTCCCCCTGCTGTCTCCCTGTATTATTAATTTTTTGCATATATTTTGTATCCATGTGTTCCTGTTGTATCCTCTGGAGAAGAATGTAGCTCTTTTGAGGGCAGGAACTATCTTGT
The DNA here is from genome assembly GCF_048593235.1 of Sminthopsis crassicaudata. Lineage (NCBI taxonomy): Eukaryota > Metazoa > Chordata > Mammalia > Dasyuromorphia > Dasyuridae > Sminthopsis > Sminthopsis crassicaudata. The sequence goes on from NC_133618.1 coordinate 661,469,727, forward strand.
TTAAATACTTGTAGCCCCAGAATCTGACTTAATTCCTACTATGGAATAGATCCATTTTGTTTTTTAAATTTTTTTGTGAGGCAATTGGAGTTCAACAAACATTTATTTATTATTATTTTGCAAGGCAATTGGGGTTCAGCAAACACCTTTATTTACTTTTTTTGGGGGGGAATAGATTCATTTTGAATGCTTGTTAATTGAATGAATAGGTGGCCTGTTCTGTCCAGGGGCTCTTTCATGCTGGAGAAAATCTAAAGTTTAGGTAAGAAATGCCAACATAAATTATGGTATATGAAGGTTATGGAATATTACTGCTCTGTAAGAAATGACCAGCAGGAGGAATACAGAGAGGCTTGGAGAGACTTACATCAACTGATGCTGAGTGAAATGAGCAGAACCAGAAGATCACTATACACTTCAACAACAATACTGTATGAGGATGTATTCTGATGGAAGTGGATATTTTCAACATAAAGAAGATCCAACTCACTTCCAGTTGATCAATGATGGACAGAAACAACTACGCCCAGAGAAGAAACACTGGGAAGTGAAGGTAAATTGTTAGCACTACTGTCTATCTACCCAGGTTACTTATACCTTCGGAAGCTAATAATTAATGTGCAACAAGAAAATGGGATTTACACACATATATTGTATCTAGGTTTTATTGTAACACATGTAAAATGTATGGGATTGCCTGTCATCAAGGGGAGGGAGTGGAGGGAGGGATAATTTGGAAAAATGAATACAAGGGATAATGTTATAAAAAAAATTACTCATGCATATACACTGTCAAAAAATTTATTAAGTACCTACTGGGTACAAAGTAGAAGCAGTAGGACATAAAGGAGACTTTGCTGGTCCTTGAGTTCAGAAAGATCTGGATTCAAATACTGCCTTGAGCATTTCCTGGATAAACTGTAAAATCCTGTTTGGCTTTTAAAGTTCTGCACAAATCCCTTGCCCTCCTGCACTGCTCAGAGTTTGCCATCCCTGCTGCTTGCCTCTGTCCTGTTCCTCACACTGGATCTCCATCCTGCAGCATGTGAGGAGAGAGGATACATTTTATGGGAGTGCTATGGGTTTAGGGTTTGTGTGTGCATGAGTGTGGATAAGGGAGCAAGAGATTAAAAAACAGGTTAGTACATAGAGCACCAGCCTTGAAGGACCTGAGTTCAAATCTGCTCTCAGACACTCAACATTTCCCAACTGTGTGACCCTGGGCAGGTCACTTAACCCCAATTGCTTCAGAAAAAAAACAAAACAAAAAACAAAAACAAACAAAAAACAAAAAAACAGGGAGCCATGTAGAGCTGAACACAGAATGTTGGGACCAGAAAAACTTTAGAGATCACTGGGAATAACCCAAGAATCACGGAATTCGAGAGGTGAAGGGACCTTAGCATCCATCTAGTTCAAGCCATGTATCGGTGAAGTCCTGCTAAGATAAATCATTTGTTGAGCACCTCCTGTGTGCAGGGATCACTTAAGAAAAGCTGAAGTTTGCCGGGCAGGGTAACCTTTAAGAACAATTATTAACTTACAGCTGGGACGCACTTCCAGGGAGTTTATTCCTTCCAATCTCCGCATTTTCGAGATGAAAAAATAGGGATTTTTTTGTTTGTTTTTGCTGCTGAGACAATCGGGTTAAGTGACTTGCCCGGGGTCACACAGCTAGGCAGTGGTAAGCGTCTGAGACCAAATTTGAATTCAGGTCCTCCTGACTTCAGGGCTGGGGCTCTATTCGCTACACCAACAAGCCCCCTGAATAATGTTTTTTATTTGTTTGCTTTTTTTTAAAGGGGTCTGTATGCAAACAGAAGCGCCAAAATTTGAACTCAAGCCAGATTTTGAGCTAGAAGGAAATTTAAAGAGCTTTTAGCCAGAATTCTCTTGTTTTTACAGGTGGGGAAACAAGCCTGCTGGAGCGGTGACGCGATTTGCAGACGAGGGGCTAGTCCCGTCCGTGGGCCTCGGAAGCCGCCTCTTTCCACAGCTCCGCGCGGCAGCGAGCACGCCCGCGGATCCGGCCGGTCCGCTTTCTCGGTCCGGAGCTGTCCGCCCTTCCCGAGGGCGGGGCTTAGAATCTCCAGTGGACATAGGAGGCCGGATGTGCAGTGATCCGGGTCCCGACCCAGGATGAGGGTCAGTTTTCCTCCAGGAGGGGCCCAGGCCCGGAAGGGACCGAGCTCCAGGGGGCTTTCGGAGGGTCCGGCCGGGGGCGGGCCAGAGGGGCAGCTGCCGGTTCCCAGCATCAGCGTCCAGTAACGTGACCCGGAGCTCTGTGCTCCTCATCATGCGTTTCTGGGGGGGGGCCTGCGGGACCTCGTTAGAAATGGCCGGCGTGCCTCGGCAGTGTGGCCCAGCCCCCCTGCGGTCTTTCTCCTCTCTTTCCTCTCTGTCCCTTCCCCAGTCCTCCCACCCCCGTAAAAGTAAGAAAATGCTTCAAAGAAAAGACAGGGCTTCCTCCCCCCCCTCCTCCTCTTTTTATTCCTCCTCCTTCTCCTTTCCTCCCTTCTCTTTCACTCCTTTCCCCCTCTCTTCTTCCTCCCCCTCCCTCCTCCTCATCCCTTCTCTTTCACTCCTTTCCTCCTCTCTTCTTCCTCCCCCTTCCTCCTCCTCATCCCTTCTCTTTCACTCCTTTCCTCCTCTCTTCTTTCTCCCCCTCCTTCCTCCTCTTATCCCTTCTCTTTCACTCCTTTCCCCCTCCCTCTTTTCCCTTCTTCACCACCCTCCCCTCCCCCCTCCTCCCCATGCAGAATGGGCCTGAAATGATCTCAAAATTCCTCCAGGCTAAACGGGCTGAATTAATTCCCTCTCCATTTATGGCAAGAAAGAAAGAAATACAATTCACCTGTGGCATAATTACAGCAGCTCCACTCTCCCTCCTCCATTGTCTGCTCCATTAGGAGACTTTTATAGTTTCTGTATTTGTCAAGCCCAAGGTAATTTCCTCCCTCTCTCCCCCAGATGCTGGGAGGGGAGCGATTTCCCTCGCCCCTGAAAGTCATTTTCCTGTCTCTCCAGAAGCCAATACCTGACACTTTAAGAGGGAACATGGCGGGCAGATGATGACTGGAAATTATAGAAATTAGAGCAGCTAAAGACCTAACCAGCCATCTCGGCTGTCCCCTGGGGGCTTTAGTGCAAGGCTGGGGCTAAATCCTGCAGATCGCCTGGTTCAGTCGTTCCCCTGGAAGCTGTCCTTCATGGCTCTGCTCTGGCTAGGGCTACAGGTTGGGCAGCCAGACTTCTGCTATGATCTCCAGGGGCATGGGAAGCAAAAACCAAAATTCTGACAGCACGACATGGTGAAGACAAAAAAAAATCCTTCAGAATTAAAGAGTGCTAAAATTTGGAAATAGGAAATCCAATATAATCATTAGCTCTGGGTAATCGGTGATAATTGGGGGAGGGGAGTCATTGTAGAAAAATTCTTGAAAGAAATAGCACTTGACGGCTCAGCAATCCAAGATATGGGTTTTACTCTTATTGTCAAAAATTTTCTGGGTGACCTTAAATGAGTCAAGAGTCAGAGGGCAGGGGTTCAATATGAATTCTCAGTGTATGATGTCTTTAGGCTTCAATTTCCTTATTTGTAAAAATGAATTGGAGTACCAGACATGCTCCATCTCAAACATTCCAGGATTCTGAATGAAATTGGAAAGAACAGAATTGAATTTTTCATCCCTCCAGGTTGTCTTGTATTCCCCATTAATAAAATAGTGAGAAGGATTGGAAGGAACTGAAATATACATAATTCAAGATTCTTTTGGCCCATTGAGAAGGTCCTTGTGGTCAAGTAAGGTCCAAAAGTTAAAGGAGTATCTAAAAACTGACAAGGCCTCAGCCTCTGGGCATTCCTTCTTACTCGGCTCTATAGCCAATCAGTTGTCAAGTCCTATTGCTGGGACCTCGGCACCATCTCCCACATTCCCTCCTGTCCACTCATAATGAACGCCAGCACCCCAACTAGGCTTTTCATTTCTAATTGGCTTAGAGAATTTGGGGATTGTTCTTGTTTTTCCCCCTCACATCCTACCTTGGATAATACTCATATGTGTATTTGTAATATCCATGTCTCCCTTTCCACTGTAGAATGTAAACTTGTTTTTAGAAACTGCCATAATGCATCTCCGTACCCTCCATGTTTTGCATGTGTCAGATGCTTAATGCATGTGTAGCCCATATAAACTCTGAGAAATCTTTTCCCCATTTATCACACACCAAAAGAATGAATGAATCAACATGGCTTCCTTTGGCTGCCTTTGATCCAGGGATTTCCATCCTCCCTGGATTCAGGTGTCCTGAAAATCGAAGTCCTGGATCTTTGTTGGCTCCATCTCTCTGCCTTTGGAAGTTCACAAGGTCATGTTACTCTTCAAACACTGTATTCCATCCAAACTTTACTCTCAGCTTCCCCTCCTCCGAATTTGTCCTATTCACCCCCACTGTCATGTGTTCACATAGATCATTCCCTAGGTGGTCTTATCACTGCCTGATGAAATGTTTCTTTTTCTTCATAGATTAGTTCAAATATCACCTCCGAGAAGCCTTTCCTGATCCCAGCTCACAGTGTTCTCTTTTTAAATTTTCCTATAACATTTTGCCTAAACGTATTCTTTGTCCCCCTTTTGGAAAATGTATTTGTTTCAATAGTGTGTCCTTCCTAGTAGAAAATAAGCTTTTTGTCAATAGGACTCTGCCTCTTAAAAATTGATGTATTCCCAGTGCTGAGATTTAGAGCTAGAAGGAACATCAGGTCCAACCCTCTCATTTTACAGATGAGGAAACTGAGACCCAGAAAAATTAAGGGACTTAGCATTAAACAGCCAGTGAGTGCCTCCGTTGGAATATGAACCCCTATCTCCTTGACTGCAAACCCAGCTCTTCATTCAGTGCATTTAGTGAATTTAATTGAGTTCTTCAGGATACCTCTCCACATAATTGTCATGTCCCCTTTTTGTCTTGTTTTCTCTATTCCCTTAACCATTCTAGACCTCTAGCTGCCTTGGCTGTCTTCCTCTCAAAGCAGCTGGGTTTGTCATTATCCTTTTACAATAAACTGGCCGGAACTGAACAAGAGATTGAAGGCTTCGGATGTGTTTTCCACCAACTCCCTATGAAGGAGCAAGAATCTTATTATCCCATTTCCCAGATCCATAGGATTATAGATTTAAAGCCTGAAAGAACCAGAGAGCCCAAGGAGCCCAGTGCCTAAAGGGAAGAGAGGCCAAATGATTTGACCTAGCTCACATAAGCTCAAATCCAGCAGATACTAACCCATGTAACCCTGGCCAAGCACCTAATCTTGTTTGCCTCAGTTTCCTCATCTGTTAAATGAGCTGAAGAAGGAAATGGCAAACCACTCTGGTATTTTTGCCAAGAAAACCCCTAGTGGGGTTTCCAAGAGTGGGGTGCAATGGAAAGGAATGAACTACTAAAGGCAGTATTCAAACCCCAGTCCTTTGCCTCCAAATTTAGTGTCCTTTCCACTGAGCCCTGATAAACTGAGGCAGAGAAAGATCATGCTGCAACCCAGTTAGTGTTAGAATCAGGATTCAAACGCCTCTTCTGATTCCAGGACTAGTAAGTGCCCTTTTCCTTGTTTCCCTAGGCTCTGCAATGTTGAAAAGTGAAGAATGCAAGAAGAGATTCTTTGCAATTTTAATGATTTTCCCTCTGATTTATAGTCTTCCCAAGCACTCTGACCTCCCTGCTAATATCCCCGGAGGAAGAGGCAAACCCTCCCCAGGTGATAGCCCATCCATCCTAGCGAGGGAAGAAAGGGGGACAGCTCTAGGGAGATGTGGACTAGAGATTGCTAATGAAGAGCCGAAGGTGCCTTGTTTGTCCTCGCGACCCGGCAAAAACTGTCCCGATCTGGATTCACCTGGTTTGGCAGGTGAGCATTCCGGGCCAGTGTCAGGAGGGGCCCCTCGTGCTTCTCTAACCTGTCTTAGTTAGAACTGGCTGCGTGGGTGGGAGGAGGGAAAGAAGGGAGGGGGAGAGGACAGAGGGACACTGAGACAGTGAAGGTTCTGTTCTGATCTGGGCCGAGACCCAAGCCCGAGGCTTCATTCGTGCTTGGGTGCTTGCCTCTCATTTCCACGTCAGCTCAATTTCACGGACTCGGTCCCCATGAGTTCCAGAATTCGTTACCGATGCCACAAAACTACATCTGCGTTACAGTGTGGGAGACAGTAGTACGGAGGAAAGGATGCTGGGTGAGGAGGCGGAGGGAGAAAATCCCATTTTGGCTGTATACCTCTGAGACTCAGTTTCCTCTTCTGTAAAATTAGGGAATTGGACCAGATCTTTTCTGGCTCGAAATCCATGAGCCTCTGGGAGGAAAAAGGGATTGTGTAAGAAACGCTAAACAAAAAGCAGTTTGTAAGTCAATGTAGTCGTGTAAATGTCAGCAGAGAGAACTGAGCTTTAGCCCCTGGCTGGCGGAATGACCCAGGGCAAGATTGGGGTTACCGCTTCCCCTCTAAAGTGCAAACAAGGCTGACTCCCCAGGGTTGCGGGAAAGCTCCAAAGAGACAATCGATGGGAAAGTGTTTGGGGAAGAGTTAAATCTCAAAGGAAGGAATCTTATCCTGCTGAGGGATAGCCAGGGTTAGAGGTTCGTCTCTCAGTTGAGTTAGGCTAGGGTTAGGGCTTAATGTGTGCGTTAAAGATAGGTCTATGGAAAGCGCGAAGGTTAAAATGGGACCAGAGTTAGGGAATCAGTGTTTGCCTGAAGTTAGAGCCCAGTTTGTGGCCAAGATCCAGGGTCAGTCTGTGGCAATAGAGTTCAGTCTACAGCGCTGCCTTCTAGGGCCAAATAGAATTGATTGAATTTTTCTTCCAATGGCAGCCTTGCAGACAGTTAGGGACAATGAAGTGGCTCTTAGTCTTTTTCAATTGTTTCTTATGTGATATATCCATATGTGCACATATAGAGAATATATGTATATGTACACACGTGTGTTGGGTGTATCACCTACCTGCACATGTACCCACATGTGTACCTATGTGTATGTGTAGGTATGTATATGGCAATTAGAGGGGGATAGAGCACTTGGAACCCAAGTGAGAGAGGAAGCCAGTCTTCGACACAAAGGGACATGACAAATATGGCAAGGGCTATCCTGAAGAATTAAATTCACTAGGTGCACTGGATAGAGTGCTGGCCTTGGAATCAAGGAAATCTGGGTTCAAACTCCACCTCAGATACTTGTTCTTTTTAATGCTGAGGAAGTCACTTCGTTTTTCCGGACCCCAGTTTCCTTATCTGTAAAATGAGGGGATTGGACTTGATGCTCCTTCTAGCTCTAAACCTGTTATGTTCAAGAACCATGCTTGTCACTGGAGGTACAAGAATTTTTAGAAGGCAGAATTCTGTTCTCAAAAAACTTGTGTGTGTGTGTGTGTGTGTGTGTGTGTGTGTGTGTATAGATAGACAAACAGACAGACAGATAAGCTGATGGGCTCCCTTAATCCTAGGGAGGGGGAGTCTCTCACCATATTAATCATAAACTTAGAATAGAACCAGAGCCACTGAAGCTCAATAAATCCAGTATGTGTTGAAACCAGCTGGGATCTGCTTCGGAAAGCCAATTGTTAAATTTTCTATGTGAGCATTTATAGAGAGCCAGTTGTGAAATATATACCAGCCATATCCAAGTCCTCAAACACCTGCCTTCCTGGCAGCAGGGATTACAGAGTTATGCGATCAATATGGGTGACTATATAACAATGATTTTCTTTTTTCCCCTTTTTTTAATCAATGAAAGGGAGAGAAAATAAATGTTAAGTGAAAAGAATAAAAATAAACTTTTTAAAATTGGGATCATAATTGTGTCATTTAATGAACTAGCTTTCCCTCCTTGCTTTTATCAGATAATTTGATAAGCAGGAAATCCACATCTTCATTAAAACTTCTGATAAAGGGACGGCTAGGTGGTGCTGTGGACAGAGCACCAGCCCTGAAGTCAGGAGGACCTGAGTTCTAATCTGATCTCAGACACTTAATACTTCCTAGCTGTGAGACCCTGGGCAAGTCACTTAATCCTAATTGCCTCAGCAAAAACAAACAAACAAAAACCTGCTGATAAATCATTGAACGAGAGATCTGAGGTCATAGTTTGGTGAGATCTCCCTCCTATCTTCTTCCACTTATCCCTTAGATTAGATCAATTCATTATTTGTCTTTTAACAAGTTTCAATGCTATAACTAAGGTAGACCTCTATTTTATACACAAATCAAATATGTGTGTATATATCCTAATACCATGTATGTGAATTCATGTGTATATATTTTGATAAATAGTATGTGAATATCTGTGTATATGTATATACACACATATGTTATGAGAGAACTTATCAAATATCTTGTCAAAATAAAGATACGCTATTCTATAACATTGTCTTGATAAAAAAAAAAATCTGTCAGGATATTATCTTAGTAAACCCATGTTGTCTCCTAGTGATCACCACTTCCCTTCCTGAGTCCTCATAGACGATCTGCTAACTACTCTGTTCTAGAAAATTTCCAGGAGTTATTATATTCAGCTCACCAGATTTTCAAAAATCCACTTCCTCTTTTTTGGGGGGAAATAGCTCTGATATTTGATCACATCCATCTTAGAGTATTTCCCTCTCCTTTCTTACAGATCACTAACTGAAGTTCAATAATTGCATCTGTAAATTTTTTCAGGAGCCTCAAATCCATATGGATCTGGTGACATTAATTATGGAAGGTAGCTAAGTACTTCCTTACCCTCTTCTCACCAATTCTGGGCTTCCGTTCCCTCTTATCTGTGTTTGTTCTAACCTTTCCAGTCTGAAGATCATTCTCCTCCTCAGAGAAGGCAGAAGAGATGTAGGATTAAATATTTCAGCTCCTCAAACCTAATGCCCAGGCTTGCCAAGCCCCCATTTGGAAGAGAAAAGTGGGAGTGAGTCACCACCATATGGAGATTCAATGTCTCCTTCAACACTCCAGCTCAAGGAAGGAATGGAGAAAGTGTTGACTTTCTGGAAAGAGACAGTTCTTGGGTGTTGGGGGAGGGGGAGTGATGGGGAGGAGGCTGAGCCTGCAGTGACAGGGCCCTATATTTTTTTCCTTTCCCCAGCTCTCTCCACTCCTCCCCCACCATATCCTAGAGGGTTTATGGGACAAGCCTTTACTGGACAGACAACCCCTTCTTCAAGGTCTATCTATAGGGTGCAACAATAAGATATCCCTGAAGTTTGAGATATGATTGCCCCCTTTTGTCCCTGTTTGCACCCCTAGTCTCTCTGTTCTCCTACATTTCCTCATGCCAGGTATCTAAAACCTTAAAATGTCTTAGTTCCTTGGAAAATGACTGGAAAAATGCATTTTCCTTGACTGAACTCCCCCTCCCAAGGAAGACCCTGTTGCAAGAGAAAAATCTGTAAGAAAGAGTATGATTGAACAAAAATGATAAATTCATATGATCCTTACCATCATCTCATGATGAATAATGCAATTATTATTGACCCCATTTAAATATGAGAAAACTGAGGCTCAGAGAAATGATTTGTTCAGGAGGTCACACAACTAGAGTTGGGGTTCAGACACAAAATTCCAGGGTTCATTATCTTTCAAGCTAGTATGTTCTAGCTGCTGATAGGCAGCACTAAGCATTGAGGGAGATCATAGGATCATAAATTCAGAACTGATAGGACCTTAGATGTCATTCTAGTCTATTCCCCCAATTATACAAATAAGGAAACAGGATTAGAGGGAGGAGGGTAAACGATTTAGCATGTGGAAGATCTGGGCTATTTCTTTGCGGGGATTGTTCCCTGTGACCTCACATCACATTGTGTAAGCAATCATTTACGCTGCTTCCAGGGTCGGTTCAGCTCAGTCTCATCCATAATTAGTCTTTTTGTTTCTCTAGAAGTTCATGATAATCTTCTGGCAAAGGAGACACAGGGATATCAAGACCTATAGAGGAAGATGGAGGAGGTGGGAGATTCCCATTTTCCTTGGATCCCTACTTGCTCTTAGTGTCATGTTGTTCAGTCATTTCAGTCATGTCTGACTCTTTGTGACCCCATTTGGGGTTTTCTTGGCAAAATATTGGGAGGTTTGCCATTTCCTTCTCCAGCTCATTTTATAGATGAGGAAACTGAGACACATAGAGTAAAATGACTTGCCCAGGGTCACCCAGCAAGTAAGAGTCTGAGGCCAGATTTGATGAGTCTTCCTGACCCCCAAATTCAGCACTCTAGCCAAAGTACCACCTGCCTGCACTGCCATGGATACTTAGAATAAAAGCCAGTTAGTATTATGGCAGAGGGAATGGTAATTCAGTTTGAAACTGAGAATACGTAAATGGCAGATAAAACTGAGAGACTGTGGCCAGATTGGGGAAGATCTTGAAATCCAGGATCAAGAATGTGATTATTTGGCAAAAGAATGAATGACTTTGAGTAGAATTTCATAATCATGGCAATGAAAGAAGCAACAGGGTGACTTTGGGGACAGGGGACTTGCATTTGACTCCTGGCTTTGGTCCTGCTCTGGGCTGAATTTTACTCCTTAATAGAAAAAATGTTTGAATTAAGCATCCTCTAGGCTCTGTATAGCAATAGCTTTATCGTCTCATTTAGCCTTGCCTGAAGAAATGGTCCAGGTAGATTGCCTCCACTAACTATTGCAGAATGCTTCCTATCAAGTCATCCGAATTGGAAAAGGAACACCAATGAGCTGAAAGAATGCTGTGGGGTTCTATTGCAGGAGGACAAATTCTGCCCATACTGCTGGGTGCCTTGGGGACTACGTCTAGAATTGGTGGCTCATTAATCTATCTGAAAGCTGATTTTGTGAGATCACAAAAGAGGGGGAAAGACCCACATCCCCAAAGATGTTTGTAGCAGCCCTTTTTGTAGTGGGAAATTGAGTGGCTGTCCATTGGTGGGAGAATGGCTGAATAAATTATGGTATATGAATGTTATGGAATATTATTCTGTAAGAAACAACTGGCAGGATATTTCAGAGAGGCTTGGAGAGACTTACAGGAACTGATGCTGAGTGAAGTGAGTAGAACTAAGAGAATGTTGCATGCAGCAACAAGAAGATTATGTGATGATCCACTGTAACTGGCTTGGCTCTTTTCAACAATGAGGTGATTCAAGGCAATTCTAATGGACTTGTGATGGAGAGAGCCATTTGCATCCAGAGAGAAAACCATGGAGACTGAAAGTGGATCAAAGCATAGTATTTTCACTTTTGTTGTTATGGTTTGCTTGTTTGCTTGTTTTTTCTTTCTCGTGTTTTTCCCCTTTGACATGATTTTTTTTGTGCAGCATGATGAATATGGAAATATGTTTAGGAGAACTGCACATATTTGACCTATATCAGATTGTTTGCTGTCTTGGGAGGGGGGAGAGGGAAGAATGGAGATGAAAATTTGGAACAGAAGATTTTTACAAACGTGAATATCAGAAACTATCCTTGCATATATTTGTAAAATTAAAATAAAATACTATTAAATTTTGTTAAAGAATTTTAAAAAAAGTTTGCTTTGTAGAAAATGAAACATACATGTTTTGTTACTCCAGGTAGCAAAGTGTGGATCAATGGTATGGATGGGGGGAGGAGTTAGAATTCTAGTGTTCAAGTCTGTCTGATAATAGAATAATGAGCTTTGGGAAGTGTCAAGACGCTGATTGTGGGAGGTATCCAGGGAAAAGCTGAATATTCTTTGGTCAAGGGGGCAGGTTTTCCTACACTGAGTAGAAGCTGGACTAGTCTTCTAAAGCTTCTTCCATCTCTGAGATCCTGTGATGCTAAGAATCCTAATAATTTAGAATTCTATTCCTCAAGAAAGGCAGTATGGTACAGTGGATAGAGAGAGAGCCTCAGCACCAAGGTCTGAATTCAAGTCCTACTTCTGACACATACTGGCTGTGTGACCCTAGCCAATTCCCTTGATGTGTCTCTAAGTTGTAGAGAAGCTGCTGATCTGTATTGGAGGAGGGAGTTTCTCCCTGGGAACTCTTTGTACCAATGAAATGATAACCCCGTTTCAAAAACAAAATGGGATTCTCCAGGAACATGATTACAGAATTGTGCAGTGAGAGGGAAAAAACGTCCCTTCTTTTTTTTTAACCTGGGTTTCCTTATTTGTATAAACCAAGGGTCTGGTCTAAATGAGTCCACCAAAATTTTCCATTTTGTGATTCAAAAGATGTCTTAGGGTGTGTTTCCCTTTCTGGGAAGTCTTCCATCTATGACTAATGGCTTGGTGTTGACTATTGTCTATTTCTATCATTTTTGTGGATAGGTTCCCAAAGTTAGGTTCAGGAAGACCTGTATTCAAATTCCACCAGAGGCCCCTTATTCACTCTGTGATTCTGGGCAAATTATTCTTTGCCTCAGCTGATGGTTTACACCTCAATATCTAGGATCCCATGACTTAGTTCTTAGCTGGAATTAGCTGCTCATTGGCAACATAAAGGATTTGGAGAAATATATAGACAGCACTTAAGAGTATAAGACAATAACACTGAGGAACTGAAATATTAGGTCTTTCTCCCAAGGAAGCACTTGGCATTTCTCCACCCACCCCTGGGTGAGGCGTCCAAGGTAAGATCTCATTCAGCCCCTTTCTCTGGCTCCCATCTGGAAGCAGAGCTTGCCAGTGGGCTGAGCAGACCACCAAGCTGAGATTTGAACTCCTAACCCTTAAACAGCTGAGGTTCCCTGCTGAGTCCCTGTGGCCCCGGGCTCACTCCCATGACACATTTCTGACCAGGAGATGGGCTTGGCGGTTTGGAAAGGTTGGCTGGCTGGACTTCAGGGCTTTTGTATGACAGGAAGCATGAGGAGAGCAGGTTCCCAGAGGAGACTGCCAATTTTCTCCTCTATTTAAAAAAAAAATCTGTTTCCATCCATTTCTTTCACATCAAGCTGCTCAGATGTTCTCACAAGCTGTGGACATGCGGGAAATGTCTTTCCTGTGTTCCTATCCCCCTGGCAGACACGCCTTCAGCACCATTAATTTGGAAGGAAACAGACCCCAGAGAGCAACTTCTAGTTCAATCCTCCAGTTTTACGGATGAGCAAACTGAGGTCTGGAGAGGCTGAACGTCTTGCCCAAAGTCACATGTGCAACATTTATCAGGGGTGGGATTTGAATTTGAGTCCTTTGACCCCTAAAAGCCAAGCTCTTTTCATGACCTTGACCCTTTCAGGCAGCGCTGACATTTTGCTTAAGCAGAGAAGGTGTAGTGTGATGGATGATAGGAGTCCTCCCCAACCCTTGACCTCTCAAACCCCTGACACACACCCACATGCCGACCAGGGTCTGCCCTTTCAGCATTTTGCCTGAAATTCCATCATTATCAGCAGAATTCTCATCAGCCCATTAGTGGGTGAAGCTCCGGCTACATGGAGTCAGGAAGATGTTTAAATCCAGCCTCAGACATTTACTATCCATGTAACTGGACAAGTCACTTAACTTTTGTATGTCTAAATTTCCTTGTCTGTAAAAAGGGGATAATAATAGCATCTGGCTCCCAAGGTTCTTGGTGGGGGAGGAGGGGAATTACAGCTAATAATTGTAAAGCATTTAGCACATAGAAAGCATTATAGAAATGTTAGCTATTATCATCACCATCATTTCATTTCTTCCAGCTCATCATTGCTTTTTCTTTTATACTGTGACTCCCTATTAGGAGAAGACCAGCATCCCGTCCCTCCCCATCTCAAATGGAATTAGTAGATCTCCTAGTTTCCTCCTTGAGAGAAAACAAGGATGAGAAAAAGGGCAGGAATAGGGATGAATGAATAAAGGGTGTGGAGATAGACGGTTTAATTGCAGAAGATACATTTTAATTGCTATGAGAATGCACAAGGTCTCCCTGTCATGTCTGGACTATTGCGCCAGCCTTTTAAGCTTCTCTGTTTCCTCAACGACCCATCCTTCTGGGTTAACTTTCCTCATGTCCAGGTCTGGTGATGTCACTCTTCCTGCTCATTATTAGTCTCCCCATTGTTGGCAGAAAAAAAAATTACAATATGAGTCCCTTAAATAGACATGTAAAGCCCTCATAACTGAGTAGCAAGCTACTTTCCCCTAGCATCTGGTTCCCTTTTTCTCTTTTAGTTACAAACTGTGGCTCTTACATCTTGGAAATTCCCCTTTTTATGTCATTCTCTCCACCTGAAATTCTCTCTGATTTTTGCCTGTCCAATTCTTACTCATCCCTCAAGACCCGATTCAAATGTTTCTTCTTCCATTAAGACTTTTTGACCATGCTGCCAGAGATGTTTTCTTTTTCCTCTGAAAGCCTCTGTAGTCACACCCCTCTACTGACATTTTCAACATTCTGTCTTGTACTGTTATTATGTGTGCTCCCTCTCCATACTGGGGCTCCCAGGGGTCAGGGATTGCTTTTAATTCATCTCTGTAGCCTCCAGAGTTCGGTGCTTTGAACCCAGTAGGCACTCAGTAAATGTTTGTTGAATTAAGGGGGAGGCAGGGGGCTGGGTGGGGGGAGCCAGTACACTTGGTTCTATGTAGCTATGTAGGTCAACCCCACTAGGAAAGAAACAAAGAGTGTCAAGTCTGAATATGAAGCCTGGCTTAGATTTGGGGTGAGAAAAGCCAGGTTCAAATTTGAGCTCTGCTCCTTACTGGGCAAATGGGCAAAATGCTTCACTTGCTCTGGCCCTAATGTCTTTAATGATGGGACTGGATTATTTTGATGACCTTGAAGGCCCCTATGTGCTTCAAAAACTATGACATCATGGGACTATAAAAAATCTCTTTTTTTTTTCCCTTTCAGTTCTCCAGGGTATAGAATTCCATTTTGCCTCATTTTACTTTTGGGTCCAAAATCGGCACACCCATTTAACACCAAAAACATTATTTTGGAGTAGATTTTTATTTTTGTTTGGGATAGAATTTTGGTCCTTTTTTTTGGACTGCTGTTTTAAACTATCTTTTTTGGGGAGGGGATCCAAGTACCAATGACTTTTTCCTAAGCATCATTATTTAAAAGGAAAATCTTTTGAGATGGCAATTTCTAGGAGTACTGCTAGGGCAAGAGTTGGGGGTTAGGATCTGAATTATTTCCCACATAGAATTATTGATTCTGGGTTCTGGAGATCTGAAAGTTCTTTCTCAATTTTTTAGGAGTTTTTAGGTGGTTCTCAACCTATCAGTTCTGTTCTCCCATGCTGGAAAGTCCTTTCTTGGGTGCCCTATCAGTTAGAGTCTGGAATTTGCCAGCAGTTCTCATTTCTTAGCATTCTTGTTGTTTCTATTCAGTTATTTTCAGTCATGCTTGACTCTCCATGATCCCATTTGGGGATTTCTTGGAAGAGATCCTGGAGGAATTTACCATTTCCTTCTCCAGTTTAGTTTTACAGATGAAGAAACTGAGGCAAATTGCCCAATAACATAGCCCAAACAATCTGGTTTCTTCCTGGAGATGATCCACAATCCACCAGGATCTTTTGCAATGTGGCTTTCTGGCTTTTGTTAGGATTTTTAAATTTTTAAATCAATTTTCATTTTTTTCCAGGCAAATGATTTTTTTTTAAAATTCTACTAATAACACCCAATATAATAATAAAGTGATGGTAGATGCTAAGATCTTGGAACCAATCCTATGGATTTGGCAGAGGAAGTGTTTGCTCTCAGTCTTCATTTAGGAGAATTTGAGTAGAACAGCCTCTGACCAGGTAATTGGTGAAGCTCCATGATGGGAGCCCCCTGAGAAGAGGGGAACATGGCAATGGCTGCCATTATGGAAAGTAGAACATATTATGTTATACTGAATGATGATAAGTTAACAACTGGCAGCAGCAAGAGAGAGACAGAGCTAGGTTGGAAGTCAGAAAATCTGGATCCCATTGGTTCTGCCATTTGCTGTCTGGGGGACATTGGGTAAGTCTCCTAATGTAAAAACTAGACAGGATGATTTCTAAGTCCATAATCCCACGAAAGTGCTTTCCTTACAACTACTCCTTGAGGTAGGGAGTAAGAGTGTTAATTCTGTGGAAGTTTATGAATATAAACCTTCAGCAGGGACTATTTCTTCATATTTGGCTCCCTGTCTCCTAGAGTACTTGCCATTTGGATGTCTCTTAGTAACTCTCTAGTAGTTTATTTTTGAATGATTGAATCTCATCTGAGCAAACTGAGGCTCAAGAAGTTTAAATTATTTTTATCTAAATACAGCCAGTAAAAATCTCAGTGTGGAAGGGAGAAAGGAAGATAAGGGGAGAGAGACAGAGAAAGACAGAGACAGAAACAGAAAGAGACATGCACAAAGATAGACAGAGAGATAGAGAGAGACAGAAAGAGAGAGAAAAACAGACATAGAGGGAGGAGAGACAGAGACACAGAGATAGAGACACAGAGAGACAGCTAAATCACAGGACCAATATTTCCCTCTATGATCAATTTAAGGTAATATAATTCTTAATGGATAATACAGCTAGCTTCAGGGCCAAGAAGACTTGGGTTCCAATTCTGTTCCTAATGTCCATTGCCAAGGAACCATGGACCAAGTATTTAATGTCTTTGTGCCCTTAGGCAGGTTTCTCAATTTGCAAATTCCACATGTTACAGAAGATATAATTTGCATTCATGGAATTTTCATGGGAAGGGTTCCTCAAACTGAGAGAAAAGAGAGACAGAGATAAAGACAGACTCAGAGACAGAGGGAGACAGAGACAGAGAGAAAGAGAGAGACAGAGGGAGACTGAGAGACAAAGACAAAGAAAGACAGAGACTGAGACAAAGAGAGAGACAAACAGAGATAGAGACATAAAGACAAAGAGACTGACAAATGCAGATCCAGATGTGTGAATATCATCAGTTTGAGGAACCCTTCCCATGAAAATTCCATGAATGCAAATTATATCTTCTGTAACATGTGGAATTTGCAAATTGAGAAACCTGCCTAAGGGCACAAAGACATTAAATACTTGGTCCATGGTTCCTCGGCAATGGACATTAGGAACAGAATTGGAACCCAAGTCTTCTTGGCCCTGAAGCTAGCTGTATTATCCATTAAGAATTATATTACCTTAAATTGATCATAGAGGGAAATATTGGTCCTGTGATTTAGCTGGTATAAAGAACTTCAAAATAAGAAAAATCCCTCTACGGATGAAGATGAGGATTCCCTCTGCAGCTGACAGAAAGGGTTGCCTAGAACACTGAGAGGTTAGGTAATTTGCCAATCTGTTTCAGAGAGAGTGCTTGAACCCCAATCTCCGTGTATCAGAAGCCAGCTCTCCATTGGGCCACACTGCCTCTCATATGATAAGTTTACAATATTGTTTATTTAACTGCTTAATATTCAGCGAGCCTTCATTGAATTGCATGGCCAGGAACCATCAGGAAAGTCTCCCTCAGATGCCTCCTCCTGGAACAGAAGGTTCCTGGGGTTCTACAGGGAAATGGAATCTGACCCCCAGCTGGAAAGGTTCAAGCTCTTCAGCAGAAAGGACGTCAGAGCTCACCTCCTCCACCCCCCGCTCTTTTTATAGATGGATTCTGAGACCCAAGGAAGTAGAGTGATTTTTCGTTAGAGGTAGGATTTGAATTCAGATCCTCTGTCCTGGTTTTAATTGGAGATTTCACACTACTGCACATTGAAATGTTTTGGTTACAGGAAGAGAAGACACTGTCTAGTACATCAGGGGCCGAGAGGCAGGGGTGGTGATTTCCTTCATGGAAAGTGGATACAATGAATAAAATCCCATATTCTTGAAGTATTAGGGTTCTGTTTTATAGTGATTCTTAAAGCAACAAATAACTCTCCATTCATTCATTCACAATGGAATTAAGTCCATTACTTTCATTGCTACTCAGTAATGATATTCGACATTTATAGGCTGGTATGAGGGAAGTACTATATATAAATGGTACCTTAAAATGCCTCAAGTGGTAATTTATGAAGGGGGAAGGGAAGGATGTAGAGTTCTGGGATTTTTCAGCCTGTCTCATCTCCTGGGGAGCTGGCAGTCTGGTTCCAGATGGCCCTGAGTCCTTATTCACAAATTGGCTTCTGGGCACTCTTTCTTTGGATAGATCTCCCAGATCCCCTCAAGGCTTATTATTCCAGACTCCAGACCTATGAGGAGCAGGTAAATATAAAATCAGGGTTAGTTTTCCCCAAATTTATAGAAGAGAAGGGGTTACTACCCCCATTTCTCAGACGGGGAAACTGATACCTGGGGAGTCAGGCTCAAACTACTTCTGTCCCTCCCGATTTTCTAGCACCTCCAAGTTTCTCAAAGTCTCTCTAATGATACTGGGAGCATGGAGATCAAGGTCTCTACGTGAGACAAGGCAGATACCCAGCATTTGTACTTGGGATGATGCTAGCTTATTAAGCTTTATGAAGGGAAGTGATTATAGAAATTGGTCTCTTATTGTGCTGAAGTAGAAAGCATTTGAAGTTAGAAGATCTGGATTCAAATCCCCTTTGCTCCTAACTGCCTTTGTAATCCCAGACAAGTTCCTCTGCTTTTCTGAATTTCATTTTAGACTCCAAGGTCTATCATCCTGAGATAATGATGTGGAAAGGTGTTTCAGGGAAAATCCAATCCAATTAACATTTATTTAATAAGATGCTCTTTTAGTAACATGAATTCTAAGAGGAGACTGACAAAAAGAACCTGTTCATTCTAATATAAACCTGTAAATATATAAGTTGATATAAGAAAGCTTGAGAAGTGAGACACAGCTAATGACATATGGGTCCACATCTCTCTCCCCTAATCTCCATGATTATTTCATGATTTGCTGTGGCCAAAACACTTCAGCATCTGACAGTTTTGATCAGACTCCACATAGAATAAAGTTTCTGGAGTTTCAAAGGCCCCGGATTCAAATCCTACTTATGACTGCAGATCACCACTTCCTGTGGTCTCAATATCCTCATCTGTAAAATTAGCAGCTTGTGCAATAACTCAAAGAAGGATTTTGGTAGGAAATGGTGTGTAAACCGAGCCACAGAAAAAAGCAAAGGTCTTAAGAAGGGAAGGTGAGAAGAAACTATATTTTAGGCATGGGATAGAAGTGGAGGGAAGCAAAGATCCAGAGCTGGGAGATGAGATCCTGAACTTAGAAATGTCAAGTCGGCTGCTTTGGTTGGAATGTGCTGTGTGAAAGCGACTACCAGAAGGTAAGTCTGTAAAGGTAGACTGAAGACACTTGGAAAGGTTTTAAATGCTGTGCTGAGGAAGGTTTATTTTTATCCTACAGTTTTGAGGAGCTACTAAAAATTCTTGAGGGGGAGTGAAATGATGAGGGGTCTGAGTCTTCAGAAGATTATTTTGGCAGCCATAAAGAAGCTGAATTGGAGAAGGGGCAACTGGAAACCAGGATAACGTGTTTTTTTCAGTAAGAAGTGATGAGGTAAGGTGATGGGTAAGCCCAGATGGTAGCTGTGTCAGTAGAGAGAAAGGGACCATTTCAAAGGATTCTTGTTTTGGTTTTTTGATCACTGAAAAGATTTTTTAAAAGAGAAGAAAGCTTAGTGAAGGACCTTAGCTTCTCTATCCTTCTTCTCTGGACCTCACATCCTCAGCCCCTCCCTAGGTCCCTCCTCCTGCTGATTCCTGCTCCATCAAATCTGGTTGCCGGTTCCCTTTTCCACAAATCAGGCAGTTTTATGGGCTGTAGAAACACTCCAATTGTTCACTCAATTACTCTGAGTGGAATGAATATATTCATCTCTCTCTTAACTCCAGTTAGACACTCAGGCTCCCCTCCCCCATGCATGGGCTTGCGTTAATAATGCATGTTCAATAGATATATTATTTTTTTAAAAGAACGACCCCAGGCGGCTCGTAATTTCTCCTAGCACCAGCTCTCCTCCCCCTCTTGCTCCCCCTCCCCCTCCCCCCAGACTGCAAGTTACAAATGACATGTGCTAAGTCCTCTTCCCTCCCCCACATCAGGCCAACAGCTGCTTAAAATTTCTCTTATGATAATGCCAGTCGTCCCTGATTAATATTGATTTTCCTTTCCCCCTACTCTTTAGAAAGGTTCTCTCTCCCACTGGTCTTTGCCTCAGTAAACTCAATCAGGCCCCGGGCAGGAACCACTTCCATCAGCTAATGCAGTGAGGGCCTCTCAGGGAGAAAGGAAGAAGAAAAGGAAAGGGAGGGCGAAGAGAGGAAAGAAAGGGGTTAGGGAAGAAGAGGAGGGAGGAAATAAAAGAAAAGAGAGGGAAGGAAAGAGAAAAGAAGGGAGGGAGAAAAGGCGGGAGGAGAAGGGAAGAGAAGGGAGTTAGGGAAGGAGAAAAAAGGGAGGGAGGGAAGGAGAAAAGAAAGGAGAAAAGGTGGAAGAGAGGGAGTTGGGGAAGGAGTAAAGGAGGGAGGGAAGGAGAAAAGAAAGGAGAAAAGGTGGAAGAGAGGGAGTTGGGGAAGGAGTAAAGGAGGGAGGGAAGGAGAAAAGAAAGGAGAAAAGGTGGAAGAGAGGGAGTTGGGGAAGGAGTAAAGGAGGGAGGGAAGGAGAAAAGAAAGGAGAAAAGGTGGAAGAGAGGGAGTTGGGGAAGGAGTAAAGAAGGGAGGGAAGGAGAAAAGAAAGGAGAAAAGGTGGAAGAGAGGGAGTTGGGGAAGGAGTAAAGGAGGGAGGGAAGGAGAAAAGAAAGGAGAAAAGGTGGAAGAGAGGGAGTTGGGGAAGGAGTAAAGGAGGGAGGGAAGGAGAAAAGGTGGAAGAGAGGGAGTTGGGGAAGGAGTAAAGGAGGGAGGGAAGGAGAAAAGAAAGGAGAAAAGGTGGAAGAGAGGGAGTTGGGGAAGGAGTAAAGGAGGGAGGGAAGGAGAAAAGAAAGGAGAAAAGGTGGAAGAGAGGGAGTTGGGGAAGGAGTAAAGGAGGGAGGGAAGGAGAAAAGGTGGAAGAGAGGGAGTTGGGGAAGGAGTAAAGGAGGGAGGGAAGGAGAAAAGAAAGGAGAAAAGGTGGAAGAGAGGGAGTTGGGGAAGGAGTAAAGGAGGGAGGGAAGGAGAAAAGAAAGGAGAAAAGGTGGAAGAGAGGGAGTTGGGGAAGGAGTAAAGGAGGGAGGGAAGGAGAAAAGGTGGAAGAGAGGGAGTTGGGGAAGGAATAAAGGAGGGAGGGAAGGAGAAAAGGTGAAATGGAGGCTGTTTCTCACTCCCCCCCTCCCCTCTCCCGGTGACAGCCGCCTCCAGCTTAAACACGTTCTGCCCCAGGCTTCCCCAGTGCTGGTTAAAAGCTACCTGAGGCTTTCTCTTTGTAGAAACGATTTTCTTTTATGGAAAACCAACAAAGGCTCTGTCAAGATATTTTTCATCGCTTAGCAAGGGGGACTGTCAGCCTCGGAGTCACGCAGAAGGAGGGAGGGGAGAGGGAGGGGGCGAGGGAGAGAGGAGGAGGGGGAGGGAGAGGGGGAGAAAGGGGGAGAAGGGGGAAGAGGGAGCGGGGCTTCTCCCCAAGCTCAGCGCCAGCTTGTCAGGGAGCGCAGCGCGGCGCTGCGAGGCCGGGGCGGCGATTTGTCGCGCTTGCGAAGATCCATCAGCTTAATGCCCCGTAATTATCCGCCTGGACTGTCACCTCGAGCGCGCCAGCGGCCCAGCCCAACCGAGCCGGAGGCCGGGCGCTGGGAGGGAGCCCTGGGGCGGCGGCCCCGGCCAAGCCGGGCAGGCCCCCCCCCCCCCGTGCCCCTCCCGCCCAGTCACTTCACTTCGATTCAATTCAATTCATTTTATTTCCATTCAAAATCAATTCAACTCACTTTGCTGTGATTCCATTCAAAACATTCAATTCAAGTTAATTGTGTAACATTTTTTTCCTTCCAGGGCGAATCAATTCCATTCATTTCCATCCGATTCCATTCATCTCCGTGCAGTTGAGACGGCAGATAATTCATTTCACTCCATCTCAGTGCAATCCGGTCCAGTTCAGTCCAATTCGGTTCAGTGAAGCTGATTTCCATTCATTTCAGACAAATCAGTTCGATTCATGTCATTCCAGTTCAGTCCAATTCGGGGCGTTTCACGTGGGCTCCTTCATTCGACGGAACTCAATTTAGTTCAATCCACTTTGGTTCAATTCCACAAACACAGATTATGTATTTGTAAGCAGGGACCGAGCCGGGGCGAGGGGGCAAAGGCGTTTATGCAGGCGTCTGAACTTGCCCCGGGGAGCTCATTGTCTGTGGGAGAGCAAGGCCCAGTCCCGGAGACTGTATTACACAATATGACTTTCGTGCTCGGCGAGGAGACAGCAGGAAACCTTCCTAGAAGGCCTGAAGATCTGGGGATGAATCCAACAGACAAGAAAGGAAACAGCTCTAGCAAAGGCACGGAGGTGGGAGATGACTGAGGGGCTCAGTGGAGGGGGGCAGAAGAAGTGTGTGCACAGAAGCAGAAAAAGAAGTGTGCAAGGCATTAGTGCTTGATTGGGCTGTAAGGACAGGGCATCGCGGGGATGGTAAAGATATAAGTGATAGTGATTAATTCTATAGAGAGATGAGAAAAGAGCCCCAAAGGAAGAAAGTAAGATCTAGGACCCAGGATGCCTTATTTCCCAGCCATAATCAGGAAGAACAGAAAGTGACTAGGAACTTCTCTGAGGTGCAGTTCCCAGGGGTCCCCATTGGGATGCTCCCTGTTGCAATCTGTGGGGTTGAGGAAAGAAGAAGGGATGGGGAGGGACGGAAGAAGCCATATAGATGTATTTTAAATTTAAAAAAAAATTGTGTCTTTTCCTCTCTTTACTATCCTCACCCCACACTTTTCGAGGAGGTAGGGACTGTTTCACTTTGCTTTTTTATCCCCATGGTACTACTTTGCAAGTAGTAGGGTTTTTGTTTTGGAAGCAATTGGGGTTAAGTGACTTGCCTAGGGTCACACAGCTAGGAAGTGTTCAGAGCTCTATCCATTATACCATCTAACTGCCCTTAAAAAGTAGGTTCTTTATAACACATTTAACATGTATGGGGCTGCCTGCCATCTAGGGGAGGGGGTGCAGGGAAGGAGGGGAAGTACAAGGGATAATGTTGTAAAAAAAAAAAAAATTACCCATGCATATGTACTGTCAAAAAAAAAGTTACAATTATAAAATTAATAAAAAAAGAAAATATCAAAAAAAAAAAAAAAAAAAAAAAAAAAGGAGCTTCTTGGGGAAACTAGGTGGTGCAGTGGATAGAGCACCAGCTCTGAAGTCAGGAGGACCTGGATTCAAATCTGGCTTCAGACATTGATTCAGCAAAAAAAAAAAAAAAAAAAAAAAAAAAATTGGTTCTTAATAAATTTTTCTAGATTGCTTGATTGATGTGTTCAGATGTTCCACAACCAGGTGATATGGGCCCCACTGGCCGATGGATTTTCGCGCCAGCCCAGCATTCCATGCCTGCTACAGATCAACTTCCCATGACTTTCTGTGGTTTTTCCCAAGTTTGGTTTTCTATACCCAATTAGGTTTTCAACCAGCATTTATTTTTGGCAGCTCCCAAGTTGCTGCCCATGGTCCCCTTGGGATTCCCTTGCAGGGTCTGTTGCCAGGGGAAAGCTGATGTTTGGATATCTGGGCCGTGCCAGCCAAAGCCTGTGATCCTGGGCATAGG
Organism: Sminthopsis crassicaudata; assembly: GCF_048593235.1. Classification (NCBI taxonomy): domain Eukaryota; kingdom Metazoa; phylum Chordata; class Mammalia; order Dasyuromorphia; family Dasyuridae; genus Sminthopsis; species Sminthopsis crassicaudata. Next base: position 661,493,304 of record NC_133618.1, read on the forward strand.
CAACATGCTGAGGTGGGCATTAGCAAGCAGCAGTTGAGTGTGGGGAAATGATTGACCTATTGCATTGAGAGCAAGCATTGGGGAGCTAAGGTGGGCACAGAGAATAGCAGAGTAAGGCTACAGAGGAGTCGGGGTCCAGCATCTAGTACATAGTAGGTGCTTAATGTTTATTGATTTATCTCAAAGAAACATTCCCTTTGGATAAGAAGTTACAATTGAAGCACAAACCAGCTCCTGGGAGATTTTCTATACTCTCTAGCAATCTCCTCCCAATAGTATTGGGTTAATAATCCCCTTACTTGCTTCTGCCAGTCTCTGACTTCCAACGAACCCATTTCCCTAACCACTAGGTCTTACAATGGACAAATTTCCTCTTAGTTCATTGGGAACAAAGATTGAATTTTCCAAAAAAGAACTTGAAGGGGATTACAAGATACTGGAAAAAGCAAAATGGAGAACAGAGATTTGACTAATTTCATTTTGGACAAGGAAATCTTGTCTTAAAGATCCCCCATCTAGCCACAGATGCTAGCCAGGAGAAAGTGACGTCTTGTTCCCAGCTAATCCCCAGTTGATCTCAGTTTCCACCATTCTTATGTGTCAAGAATTAGACTATAGATGTGTCCTTGCCACTATAGAGCTGGCATAATATTATGGACATAACTTGTCAAAGATCACAGTATCATTGATCTAGAAAGTACATTAAGATGCTAAAGTCCATCTTTGTGGACTGGGGAATGGCTGAACAAGCTGTAGTGCATGACTGCAATGGAATACTAGTGTGCTATAAGAGATGAGGAGCAGACAGATTTCAGAAGAACTTGGAAAGCCTTATATGAACTGATGCAAAGTGAAGTGAGCAGAACCAGGAGTTTTACTGTACAATCTACAGCTGATCAACAGTGAATGTATTCTTTAAGTCATTGATACAATGCAAGGATCCAAGACAATTCCAAAGGATTCATGATGAAACATGCTACACACTCCCAGGAAAAAAAAAAAACTAAAGAAGTCTAATGCAGATCAAAGCACACTATTTTTCACTTTGTGTGTGTGTGTGTGTGTTTCTTTGGAGTGTCTTTTTTCACAAACAACTAAAATGATAATGTTTTACATAATTTAACATGTATAACATATAAAATTGCTTATTGTTTCAGGGAGGGGGAATGTGAGGGAGGGAGAAAATTTAGAACTCAAAAAATTTTAATATTAAAAATTGTTTTTACATGTAACTGGGGGAAAATGAAACATTATGAAAAAAGTGCTGAGTCTGGGTTCATTTTACAGGAGTAGTCTGCACATTATGATAACGATGATTCTATGATGTTATTCACTTCCTAGATTTGAATTTCTATTGGCCTTATTCTGATAGGACTGGATGCTCAAGATCTCATTCCCACTTACACTGATATAGGCAATGTGTTGCCAAATATTCCTACTTTTATAGCACAGGAAGCTAGGAGGTGCGGTGTGCCAGCCATGGAGTCAGGAAGATCTTTATTCAAATGCAGTTGTGAGACCCTGCACAAATCCCTTGACTCTGTTTGCCTCAGTTTCCCCATTTGTAAAATGAGCTACACAAGGAAATGGCAAACTGCTCCAGTATCTTTGCTAAGAACCTAAATGGGGTCACAAAGAACCAGACAAGCCTAAGAACAACTAGATAAGAAAAATAAAAAATTTCATAACATCTCTCATCTATTTCTTTGTACAGTCACTACCTTTATCACCTCTCACTTGGATTATTGTGAGAACCTCCTTATATCCCCATAATATCTCAGCTTCACTTCAGCTTCACTTAGCTGCCAAAATGATTTTTTTCAGAGGAGTCCTGTTCATGTCACCCATGTACACTTTAAATTTTAAAGGCTCCCTAGTGGTTCCGGGATCGACTATAAAATCTTGAGACATAGAACTATTCATAACCTGGTGCAGGGAGCTGCCTTTGCAATTTCCTTACATTTTACACCCTTAATGCAGTCTGCAATAGTTGTAGTATAGCAGTCTGTTTGCTCTCCATCTCTGCCCTTTTTCCGCTGTCTGTCCTCCATGTCTAGAATGCTCTTCTTCCTCACCTCCACATGGTTATTTCTTTGGTTTCATTCAAAACTCAATTCAAATATTACCTTCTTCAGGACTTTCTTTGTCTCCCCACCCCCTCCTCCATCTATCTCCTTCAGAGATGGAGGAAATTTGTTTGGTTTTCCCAATTTAGAGAAACCAGTCATCCTGAAGAGGAAAGAGAGAGGGGACAAGAGACTAGACTGGTTTTACCTCCCTTTTCTCAGCATGGAATGGTGGAGCAAGTATTGGAGCTGGAGCCAGGAAGACCTCAGATGCTTCATGTTACAGATAAAGTAACTGAGGCTCAGAGATTGGCCTTGTCCAAGTTGTCCCAGAAAATATGTGAAAAAACAAGATTTGAGCTCAGGGTTTCTAATTCCAAATATAGTGCTTTTTTAATAAAATGCTGCGCTCAGTCTCACACTGATGTGCTTGTGCACCCCTGTGCATATTCATGTAGTCATACATGCAAACAAACACACACATACCACATACATTCATCTATATACACAGGCATATTGACACACAAAAAACATATGCATTCATTCAAATTCATATGGAAATATGTGATATGTACATATATATGCATGTTTATATGTTTATATATAAGTATATATTTGACATACACATATGTTTATACATCTATAATATATGTGTGTATATATGTGTGTATACATATCATATACATATATGTCTGTAAATATATATGTATACATATATATTTCTGTATGGGTTTGTATATATAAATAGAGAGACTACATATATACATATATATATACTATATACAAATGTGTTATAATGATATATAATGAAACATACTTACATAATATGCACACACAGATTCCTTCCCATTTCCCTTTCCCCCTTCCCATAGTCACACATATACGGACACAAAAACAGATGCATCCCCTGAGCTCTTCTCGCTTTATCTGCACTCATCTCCCCAAAGTGATGGTAGCCAAATGAGGAAGAGGCCAGAGGGACGGCTGATGTATGAAGCAAGATTAAAAAACCCAGATGAGTAATGGGATATTTAATAAATGCTTCTGCAGATGGAGTGGGGAGGGACAGCTAATGAGGGCGGAGAGCCAACAGCGGACCACAGACGTAGAACAGAGCCAAGACCACCAGGAAGCAGAGAAGTCAGGGAAGAAAAGAACATGTGAGGCTAGTCCTTTCCTGCCTATTTCACATCTCTACAGAATTACTTTGGAGAAGGGAGCACTTTGATCTTCTCCAGAAGAGACAGGAGCTGTCCTGAGCTCCAGGATGGACCTAGCTTCAGGTGGGGGGCTAGTTGTAGCTGCTCCCAAGCCTGCTCTCCTCTCATCTTTGCCTCTTAGGATCTCTAATTTATTTTACTTTTGTCATCCACTCTTTTCAAAGAGGATCAATGACATCATGGAGGGGGGGATTGCTCTTGAATTAGATTTAAGCAAGATCAAGTTGCCCAAAATCATCTGCTTCAATCTCTTCCAGAGTCATGGAAGTCTAGTGAGGGGACCAAAATCAGGACAACTGTTGATGGCCCAGGATGCAGTGGATGACCATGACGTTTTCAGTGCCCAACCAAGCTAAGTGCTCCACAGCATATGCTTCAGCCGCCATCATGGCTATTGCAACAAATTGCTCTCACCTGCCCTTTCCAATAGGAGAAGTTTTCACATGCTTCAAATAGACAGTCGTTTAACTCACCAATGATTGCCTCAACCCAGTTTAGTCCATCTGACAAGATGGTTTTACCAAGGAGTGGCCACTGCACATGCAGCAGCTTCTTGGAGCCACAGATGATAGTTGGGTAAAAGGTGGACACCAAAGCCCTCCACACACCCCTCTAGTGTCTTTTAAAGCTTAATCAAGCACCAACTTCTCCATGAGGACTTTGCTAATCCCCCAGTCAAAGAACATCTTCCCCCTAGAAATTACCTTGTATTTTGGGGAAGTTTATAGTTCTATATATGAGAAGAAATTTTGTCTAGTGGATAGAGAGCTGGGGATCCAAATCATGCTTCTGATCCACACTGTCTGTGTGATCCTGGCTGGTGTGATCATTCCCAGTACTCTAGGAAACTCTTTAAGACTAAAAGTCAGTCAATAGGTAAGTCAATAAACACCTCCTAAATTCTTACTATGTTCCAGAAACTCTGCTAAATGTTATGGTTACAAACAAAAAACAAAAGAAAGTCAAGGAGCTCTACTGAGGGAGATAACACATTATGATGTACAAAGAAGCCATGTAGGGGATAGATCGGAGATGATCAACAGAAGGATGTACCAGCAGTAATGGGGAAGAGTCAATCTGCACTTTCCCATATCATTGAAGATCTAATCTCAAGCCTTCAATTTGTCTAGTATTTGTAATATTACCTCTGGGAAACCTCCCCAGTTTAATAATGAGAAGTTTGCAAATTTGGTCCTCAGGAATATGATAATTCCCCCAGTTTCAAGGTACTCTGTTGGTCCATACTTCTAAACTGTAATTCATGAGCCCCCATCAGTATATTTAGGTTTCATATTCAGTCAGTAGATATAAGTATCTCAAAATAAAGGCAATTATTAAGGTAGACAATCTCTAAAGCATTACATTAATGAATCTGGAGCATATTCTCCAACTAGCACACATAGTATTATGGAAAGAATGGGAAAAATATAGAATACTGATAATAATGCAATATGGGAAATTATGAGGTCAAGAGAAATCATGATTTGGCTATTGCAAGACTTTCCACATCTTTATTATTCCCATGGTGTCCTAAAGCAGATGGTTTGGAAATGATCCAAGCTTTTTGCCCATTTTATTTTTGTATTCTCAGTGACTAGCTCATTGTCTTGCATATAGAAGATGCGTAATAAATGCTTATTAGTTTAGATTGGATTGAATTATTTAATTTAAGGACCCAATTAATGATGCTTATGGAGGTAATACTTTGAACTCTATCTCAGATTATACTTACAATATTGTGTACAGCTCTTAATAAAATATTTTAGGAAAACTGACAAACTACAGCATATTAAGGTACATAGCTGGGATGATGAAGGGATGACTATGCAGATTTGTAAGAATATGAAGTAGCAAAAGCTGAGAGGTGAATAAAAATATAGGTAGTTAAATTAACTATAAAGAATTTATGAAGTGGGGCAGCTAGGTGGCGCAGTGGATAGAGCACCAGCCTTGAATTCAGGAGGACCCAAGTTCAAATCTGGTCTCAGACACTTAACACTTCCTAGCTGTGTGACCCTGGGCAAGTCACTTAACCCCAGCCTCAGGGGGGGAAAAAAAAAAGAACTTATGAAGAAAGCTGTTATCTGTATCCAGAGAAAGAAATGAATAGAAGTATGTGTAGAATAATTTTACATTTATATATATATATATTTTACACATAATATATGTATGTATGCATACAAATATACATATATACAAATATATAACATATATATATAAAATATATAACATTTCTATAATACCTCATCTCTGAAAAGTCATATAACCAGACACAAAACCTGGATGTATATACACAAATATATATGTTTGTATTCTCATATATAAACATATGCACTCTATAAAGGTGTGGCCATCTCTAGGGAAGAAAAAAAGTGAATTTATGTAATTTTGTTGTATATTTGAAAAGATTAGCAAATTGTGCATTGTAGTGTCCTGGTTGGTTTTCTGGAGGTCTCTGGACCAGCCTTGTTTCATTAAAGTAATCACCACAAGAATAGCCAGTTGTTAAAAGTCCAAATCCTTTATTATATCTTTCACAATCTAGTTTCTTTGCCTGGGGCCCGGGCTAGCTTTCTGGAAGTCCTCCAGAATGTGTCTTGGTTTCTGTGGGGGAAGCAGGAGGACCACCACAGCGCTCTCTGTCTTGATGTCTGTCTCAGTCTGAGAGCTTGTGCTCCAGCCTCCAGACACCATAAAGGTAGGAGATGGAATGGATCTCTGGCTGAGTTTGTCTCAGCTTATATGGAGTACACTGAGTATAAACCAATCATTATATCGTTAGGGAACCATTATTTGTTGTAAGATTAAATCAATCATACTGAACTAGAGAACTATTAAGCACCATGCTAAACTAGATAACCATTGTCTCATCAATTCTACTGACTTAAAACCTTGTAAGAATCCTTGTTTCAAGTACAGAGTTCTGGCCCATAACAGTGCATAGTGATTTTGTAGTCTCATGCACAATCTTTTTATTGTACTGTTATGGAAATGTTTGTTTTATTCCATCAATTAAAATTAATCAATGAAAAAAAAAATAGGTAGTATCTCTCTCATAAGGAAGCCTTCTCAAAAAAGTTACTCTAGGTCCAGAATCCTTGTGGATCTCCCTCACCTCAAAAATGACAAGTCAAGAGTCACCATCAATGTGCTGGTCAGTGAGAAAACACTATTTGCTCACAGCAAGGGCACTTAATGAAATAACATATTAAAAATAGTAATAGGACATTTCCCCCCCAAAAAAATAGTGCATAATCTTTCACAAATGTTCATGGCATCAGTGCGAAGAATTAGCATAATTTGTAAAAAAAAAAAAATATATATATATATATGAACACACACAGGTAATGCATATGGCCAGGGCACATTGCTGGAATGACCAGGACATACTTATAGAGGGTAAGTCTTTCTTCTGATGGTATAGAACTATGTTTCTTTCCTACAGCATCTAGCAAAGGGAGGGACACAGAGCAATGCTCTTTTGTTAAACTTATGGATTAAGAGAACGTGAATTTCTTAATATATCTGTCATAGAACAAGACACTGAGGTACTTGACATGGATTGGGGAAAGGATGTGGGCTCTCCTGTGATGAGCAATCCCTTCTCTGTTTCCTTACACAGAGATATCTGGTGAAAGTTTCTTTTAAAGCTTAACTCAAGCACCAACTTCTCCATGAGGACTTTGCTAATCCCCCAGTCAAAAAATCTCTTCCCCCTAGAAATTATCTTGTATTTTGGGAAAGTTTGTATTTCTATATATGAGAAAAAAAACCTTGACTAGTGAATAGAGAGCTGGGGATCCAAACCATGCTTCTGATCCATATCAAAGCTAGCTTCCTCCATCACCCTTCAATGATGTCTGTGGCCCCTGTGCCAGCAGCAAGAGAGAAATAACAATAATTCAACTGAAGCAGTGTCACTGAAGTAAACTGCTTTCTTGAACCTAATATTTGTTCTCTCTCTCCCAAGACCTTTTCCTCTCTTTTCAATTTCTTATTTGGCAGAATATTAAGGACTCAAACTTATATACCATCCTACCAAGAAAAGTCCAAGAAGTCTTTGAGAACATAGCCGGTAGGTAGAAATTGCCAATTCCATTCCTTGGGGCTACTTTCAGTTTTGCTTTACAAAGTCCTGATCTACTGATCAATTCATTTTTGCCCTTGATCCTGCTCCAGAATCTATTGCCATTCTTCTCTGCCCTCATCTTTATGCTAAGGTCACTCCCAAAATCTAGCCTATTCCAAAGAGGTATTGAGACAAAAGAGACAAAGGATACTGTAAGGATGGATTGGGGGGACTGAGGAAAGTGGAGATGAAGTTGAAGGAAACAAAACTCTAGTATGATTTGGAGCCTCCTTGAAAACTGAGGCTAGAATTCTTCCTATAATACCTCATCTCTGAGAAGTCACATAACCAGACACAAAACCTTACAGGCAACTGATAGGACTAAATAGCTTCTTCTATAATATGACAAGCAATGCTAACAGACCTCAGAAAGGTCAGAGAGTTTAGGTCCAAGAGGTTTATAAGTTCTAGCTTCAAAACCAGGAGAAACTTGAGTTCACATCATGACTCTGACACTTACTAGATGTATGACTTTAGGTAAGAAATCTCACATTTGAGTCCCCTTTTGAGTCCTTATCTGTAAAATGGGAATAATAATACTTGGATTACCTATTTCACTGTATAATTTTGAGGAAAATGCTTTATAAATTTTAAAGTTTTAAAGAAATATAAATTATTGTCTTACTCTTTAAATCAGATTAAGATGCAAAATTCTAGGTTTTTTTCCCAACAGAGGACAAATTCATTCCAGAACCCTTCATCTTGAACTTACATAATCTCAAGATGGAGGCATCATGCATTACATGCTGGCTGGATTTCAGGGACAGATAAATTTTAGAACTTGGAAAGGGCTTTGAAAGTACTCTCAACAGAGACTTTTACTCTGTTTACTTTTATTCAATGGCCTGCAAGCCAAGGATCTGGATACCATCTAATCCCAAATGTTGTCTAATTTAGTCAATAGTCCATTGGAGAATGATATCTCCTTGGGATGTCCTTGGGAGGATTTTTTAAATACTCAAAAATTTCTGTTATCATCAGTTTGGGAACCTCTTCCACTGATGCAGATTGCAGCGCTTCCATGCCTCAAAGTTTTATGAGTTACCACAAACAAACACGATCTAGGCACTTAACATGGCTGAACTGTACCTAGGAAATTTGGTAGAGCTCATTTTGTAGAGAACAAAGGGACCACATTCAGGAGCCAGGCTACTAAAATTCAGGTCCTGCCTGTGTGACTTTGGCTAAGTTACTTACTTTCTCTGGGTCTCTCTTTCTTCATGGGTAAAATGAGAAGGTTAGGTATGATAATCTTGGAGCTTCCTTTTAGCTCTCAATCACCCAACAACCCTATGACACACACAGAGATTATTGCTCGCCTGTTTTTGAATGTTTCAGTTTAGCAGGACCTGTCAGAGTTCGTATTTTGCTGGCATGGAAATAAATTTTTGATTCTATAAAGATAATCTAGAGGGAAATAGAATTCACTTTTCAGCCAGTTGGCTGCAATGCCTTGATTTCAATTCAACAAACATTTATTAAGCATCTGTTGTGTTGAGAGGAAAGCTACTCCATAAAGCAAAAAATATCTGGATAGAGACATTGTATAGGCTCTTCTCTTTAATGTAGTTTCCACTGTATGTCCAATATGGCTCTCTCTTCTGACATTATATGTCCTTTCTTTCATTTCCCTAATGCAAAGAGCAGAGTCAGAAATCCTGTGTTCTGGTTGCAATTCTGTGTGATGTTGAATATCACTTTATCTTCTAAGTCTCAGTTTTCCTATTTGTAAAATGACAAAGTTGGAGGAAATTATCCCTAAAGGGATAACTTCAAGAGACCTCACACTAAGAAAGACCTTATTTTAAAAAATTGATATCTTTTGTCTTTATATAACTTTCATTTCTTAATATCTCCTTTTTTAATCTCTCTCTTTCCCTCATAACAGAGAGCCATCTTTTCTAATATACAACAAATGAAAGAAAAAAATCTGTTCAGTATAACCACAAAGATGTCAATTAAATTAAGCAGCAATGTTCCAAATCCTTAGTCTACCACTCATTTTTAAATTTTATTTTCCAATTTATTCTTTTTAGCATTTTAAATTTTGTTTCAAATTCTTTCTCTCCCTCTAGCCCATATTCTACTCCCTAAGAAGGTAAGAAATATGGCATTAATTATAAATGTAAAATCATGCAAAACATATTTCCATATTAGCAATGTAACAAAAAAGCAAGAAAAATAAAAGTCAGCAAATTAATGCTTTGATTTATAATTAAAATTCATCAGTTCTTTGGAGGTAGACAGCATTTTTTCATCATGAGTTCTTCAGAATTATCTTTGATCATTATATTGATCAGAGTTACTGTTAACATGTACAATGATCTCAAAGTTCTGTTCAATTCACTTAATATCACTTCATATAGGTCTACCTAATTTTTTTCTGAAACGATTCCCTTCATCGTTTTTCCACAATAAGACTATTCTATCATAATCATATACCACTTCTTATTCAGTCATTGCCTAATTGATGGATATCCTATCAATTTCTGAATTTTTGCCACCTCAAAAAGACCTGCTATAACTATTTATAATTATTTAGCCAAATCCATAATCTCCCATATCAGCAAAAAAAGGTAAAGGAAAAATGTTCTTATATCTTATCTTCAGGGCCAACCTTCATTATGATTACACAGTATTCCCCAAAAGTCTTATTGTCATTTTAGCTATAAAAGGCTTTAGGAGCCCTCTGTGTTGTTCCAGTCACTGTGTACATTTTTTCCTGGTTTTGCTTAATTCACTTTGCATTGGTTTATATAAACCAAGGAAGAACTTTCTAACAATTAAAGTTGTCCAGCATTAGATGTAGTTATTCAGTTATCAAAATAGAAGTAGAATAGAATTCACAGGTCATCTATTTCAACACATACTTATAAAGGAATCCCTTCTATAGTTCCCTCAATAAGCCTTTGTTTGCAGACACCCAGTGATGGACCCCTTCTTTGGAAAGCTGCTCATTTTACTCTGGAATATCTTGAGTTCTTTGGAAGTTTTCTTTATATGTTGTTTAGTTATTTCAGTTATGTCCATCTCTGGGATTTTCTTATCAAAGATACTGGAGTAGTTTGCCATTTCCTTCTGCAGATCATTTTATAGATGAGAAAAATGAGGCAAATGAGATTTAAGTGACTTGCCCAGTATCATTATCCTCTGGAGTTAAGTACAACAAGACTAATCCTTCTTCTATGTGCAGCTCTTGCAGGCCTCAAAAATTATGTGTCTCTATGTAACTTGGTTCTTGAAGCACCTCACCATATTGGATGCTCTCCAGTTTGTCAGCATCTTGACCCCCATAACTGAGCACAGTACTCTAGAGGTGAGCTACCTAGGACAGCATGCAAGGGCACTATCAGTGCTTTCCTTCTGGATACCATGTCTATTGGTGTCGCATAAAAGCTAGTTAGTTTCTTTGGCTGCTACATCACACTCTTAACATACATTGAGATTTTAAATAGTGGTGACTCATTACTGACAATGTAATGTTCTTAATCACCATCCTAAGCTAGACAACTATTGTCTCATCAATTCCACTGACTTAACAACTTGTAAGAATCCTTGTTTCAGAGTTCTGGCCCATAACATCTCCCACTTTCTTTTGTTTTAGAATATAAGGTGGCAGAGAGAAGCCCGGGATGCTGGAGGTGGGGCTGAACCACCTCCCCTTTGGGATCCTGGCCAACCTCATTCTATTTCATACCAGCCTATTCAGCCCCTTGTCCACTTGCAAGGCTCCTCAGAAGCATGGATGGTCTTTGCCCAGTCAGCAAGAATTTATTAAAGCCCTGATATATGTCAGGTACTGAGTTAAGTGTCGGGAACACAGAGAAAGGCTTTCAGTCTGAAGGGGAGACATTCAAACAACTGTGCACAAATAAGACTCAGGCAGAACAGGTTGGGGTTGACTTCAGAGGGAAGTTACCATGATGAAAGAGCCCCAGGAAAGGCTTCTGGTGGAAGGGTGAGGGAGGCCAAGGAAACCAGCAAGAGCCTTCTGGTCCTGGGAGACAAGACAGCCAGTGAACATGGAGGAAGGAAGGACAATAAGAATGGAAAGTCCCCATGCAGCTCAGCACCTATCCTGCAATTTAGTCTCAGTTTCCTAGAGCATCCACTGGTTGATTTGCCCAAGATCACACACCCAACATGTATCAGAGGTGGAACTTGAAGGTTTTTCTTACTTTCATGGCTAGACTGCTATCTACTATGTCTCTCATCTTGCAGAGAGTCGATGTTTAATACAGGCTTATTGGATTGGCCTGAATTCAATCTCTAATTGAATCTTCCTTCCAGATCCAAAAAAAATCTGTGATTCTATGATTTTGTGTTATAGCTTTGCCGAGGCGAAAGTGGGGGAAGGGGGGAGACACACACACACAGAAAGAGAGAGAGAGAGAGAGAGAGAGAGAGAGAGAGAGAGAGAGAGAGAGAGAGAGAGAGAGAGAGAAGGAGGGAGGGAGGGAGGGAGAGAGACAGAGAGAGAGAGAGACAGAGAGAGAGAGACAGAGAGAGACAGAGAGAGAGAGAGACAGAGAGAGAGACAGAGAGAGAGAGAGAGAGAGAGAGAGAGAGAGACAGAGAGAGAGAGAGAGAGAGAGAGTGTGTGTATCCTTGGTCTTAGGGAAATCCAAGATCTAAGTGCACCGACATGGCTAGAAATGGTGATGTGATAAAGCCGGGACCCTGCTCTGGCCTTCTGTCCTGTGTTCTCTCAGGGCACAGACCTGTGAGCAGAAGTGTGCTCATCACTTGCTAGAAGAATAAATGCTGTCTTGCAAAAGGGCTTATTTTTATTTCAAAACTTTGGATCAAAACTTCTTTTCCCCAGAGACCTGCCTTCATTAGTGTCACCTTACTCTGACTCCTATTGTTTTTCTTGTCTCCTCATCTTCCCAAATGACAGGTAGAGAGTTGTGCTCAACTGCATTTAGCAAACCCCTGTGGTTTTGGGGGTATGAGGAACTTCTCATTTGTAGGTTTCCAACTCAGGTTGTCCCAATGCCAAGATCAGACCTTTATTCACTATCCCACATTATTGTTCATCTGTGTGTTTATAAGAGGCTTATATAGGAGACTGTAGTTTCTCTGTCTCTCTCTGTCTCTCTCTCTGTCTCTCTCTGTCTCTCTCTCTTTCTCTCTCTCTCTCTCTCTTTCTTTCTATCTCTCTCTCCTTCCTCTTTCCCCTATTTCACTCTTTCTGTTTTTCTCTTTCTGTTTTTCTCTTCTCTCTGTCCCTCCATCTCTATCTCTGTCTCTCCTCTTTCCCCTCTTTCACTTTTTCTGTTTTTCTTTTTATCTTTTTCTCTTCTCTCTATCTCTGTCTCTCTTTCCTCTTTTTCCTCTTTCACTTTTTCTGTTTTTCTCTTCTCTGTGTGTGTATCTCTCTCTTCTTTCTGTCTTGTTGCCCCAGCTGAGTCTCTCTGTCCTCTCTGTATCTGTTTCTGTCTGTCTTTCTGTCTGGGAATGTCTCTCTTTCTCTATCTCTTTGTCTCTGTCACTTCCCACACTCCCCCTCCCCCAATCTCAACTGGATCTGATCATTGTAGTTGACATTTAAATAAAGATTGAAGGACTACTAAGTCTTTCCATACATTTTCTCATTTGATCCTCACTAGAACACTGAAATATCAACCTCCACAGTTGTTAATATTCCCATTTTAGAATTGAAGACATGGAGACCCGGAGTTAGGTAAACGACTAGCTCAGAATCACACAGCTATGGCGTTATCAGAAATAAAATTTGAAACCAGGCTTCTGACTCTCAGCTACAGTTATGTCTCTTAACAGCTCTTGGAGACTGGGACAAAGTCTTTCCCTTCACCTTTTCCCAGAGTGCAGCCTGTCCTTCCAGAACCAAAGCTGGGAGCTAGATTTCTCTGTTCCTTAAATAGTTTAAACACAGACTTTAAAAATATGAATATGAATATTATCCACAAATACACTTTGATACATGAGTAACAATAACAAAAATTGACACAAAACCAGTTCTTCCAATAGGTGTGATGATGGTCAGAAGGTAAAATGGGAGAGAGGGGAGGAAACTAACTGTATCTCATCTTTATCTCTGACTAAGGCACCAGAATCCTCCTCTGGCCTTTCCCCAGGTGCAGAGCTCTGCCCCCAGAGGCCTCTGGTTCCTGGGCTGGAATGAGTCTTAAAAGCTCCTGAGAGAAGCTAAGCTGGGAAATATGAGAGTGGGGAGGAAGAGGTTTTGACATCAGGACCTCCTGGAGTCTGAAAGGTCTTGAATGGAAGCACTTCACTTTTCTTTTATCCAGGGAAAGGCCCATTCTGCGGCTGCTGGCTTTGTCTGAAGGTGCTCTTTGTCCTGTAATTAGTCTGACCTACTGTTTTCTCCCAAATGCCTTTGGTTTCTGCAAAAGAAGAGGGACCTTTTAAATCATCTATTTCCCACCCCAATAGAATGGCCTGGGGAGGGGGGAGCCTCCTTCTGCTCCAGCTAGGCCCATCACCCAAACCTGCTTTAGCATCTGCTTGGGGAGAGGGAGCTGGGCTGACGTGTGGAGGAGGTGGTTGTGACCTGGAGTTCCCCTCTCCTTTTTCATACTATTTTATGTTTCAGGGGCTCCTCCCCCTCAGCTGCTTTTCCGAGACACCCCATAAAATTCTTTAATGAAGAATGCTGGATCCTTGAAGGGTCCTTGGAGATTCCCCACTCCAGCCCCTTCATTTAACAGAGGAAGGAGTTGAGATCCAGGGAGGAAACATTGGTGAGTAACAATAATACTGGATGATCTTTAGCCCTTAACAAAGTCCTTTAGGCTCGTGTCAATCATGTTAAATAACCTGGAAACAACCTCGTGAGGTCAGTAGTATAGGTATTTTGGTCCTTTTTTTGCTGAGAAGAAAACTAAGGCATAGAAAAGTGCAGAGTCACCAGGCTAGGACAGTGGCAGAGTCAGAGCTTCTGGGCTGTTCTGTTTCCCCTCTCTCCTACCTTGGGTACAATGAGAAAGACTCACATGTTTTCTTCCTACTTCACTGCTAACTCAGGAACCTCCTCAGTGCAAGGCTAGAATCCAGAGCCAAGAGGCAGGGTTCTCCTCACAGAGCCATCCTCCTGCCCCGGGGGAAGTGCTGGCTAAAGTACATTATAAAAGGAAAAGCTATCCACCTATGGATGTTTCTACTAAGCTTATACCCCAAAGAGATTTTTTTAAAAAGAGGAAAAGGCCTCCAAATGCACAAAATACTTATAGCAGCTCGTTTTGCAATGATCAAAGAATTGTGAACCAATGAAGTGATATGTTAGGGAATGCCCTGGACAAAATGTGGCACACGAATGTTTTTTTTTTTTTTATTTTAATTTAATTTAGTTTTATTTTTACAAAAATTTTATGCATAGGTAATTTTCCAGCATTGACAATTATAGAACCTTTTGTTTCAACTTTTCCCCTCCTTCCCTCCACTCCCTCCCCCAGATGGCAGGTCGACCAATACATATTAAATATGTTATAGTATAAGTTAAACACAATATATGTATACATGTCCAAACAGTTGATTTGCTGTACAAAAAGAATCAGACTTTGAAATAGTGTTCAATTAGCCTGTGAAGGAAATCCAAAATGCAGGTGGACAAAATTAGAGGGATTGGGAATTCTATATAGTGGTTCACACTCATCTCCCAGAGTTCTTTCACTGGGTGTAGCTGGTTCAGTTCATTACTGCTCTACTGGAACTGATTTGGTTCATCTCATTGTTGAAGAGAGTCAGGTCCATCAGAATTGATCATTGTATAGTATTGTTGTTGAAGTATATAATGATGTCCTGGTCCTGCTCATTTCGTTCATGTAAGTCTCTCCAGGCCTTTCTGAAATCATCCTGCTGGTCATTTCTTACAGAACAATAATATTCCACAATATTCATGTGCCACAATTTATTCAGCCAGTTTCTGGCCACTACAAAGAGGCCATGGTACATGAATGTTAAAGAAAACTTTTTGTTATTGGGTCGTTTATGACTATTTGAGGGTTTTTTGGCAAAGATACTGGAGTGGTTTGTCATTTGCTTCTCCTGCTCATTTTATAGATGAGGAGACTGAGGGGGACAGGGTTAAGTGACTTGTCCAGAATCACACAGCTAGGAAGTGTCTTGATGAGTCTTCCTGATTCTAATGTCACTGTGCCCTAGCTGGAATACTACTGTTCTAATGGAAATGCTGAAAGTGATGGTTTCAAAGAAACATGGGAGACTTTCGTTAACTGATGCAATGTGAGCAGAATTAGAACAATTTATAGGATAACCACAAACACCTTTTTTGGTTTTAATATTTATTTTCCCCAGTTACATGTAAAACGATTTTAACTTGTTTTTAAAACTTTGAGTTCCAGATTCTCTCTCTTCCTTCCCACAACCTCTCACTGAGGAAGCACATGTGAAGTTATGTAAAACATTTCCAAAAAAAGTCATGTTGCAAAAGAAGATATAACTCCCCCCCCCCAAAAAAAAAAAAAAAAACAACCTCAAGGAAAAAAAAGTAAAAAAAATGCTTCAATCTGTATTCAGACTTTATTCCCTGGGTATGGATGGCATTTTTTACCATAAGTCCTTCAGAGTAGTCTTGAATCATTGTGTTACTGAGATAGAAAAGTTATTCACAGCTGATTATCCCACAGCTTTGCTATTATTGTGTTCATTTTACTTTGCTTGAGCTCATGGAGAACTTTTCTGAAAACAAACTTTTAATGACTGAAAGACTGTCGATCATCAATGTGATCAACTGCTATTCCAGAAGACTAATTTGGAAGCATGTTGCCTGCCTACTTCCTGACAGAGAAGTGACGGATTTGAGGTGCAAATTTATGTGACCACAGAGAGAATTATGTTTGTTTGACTCTGAAGATTTATTACAAGGGTTTTGTTTTTGTTTTTTTCCAATGAGGGAAAAATAAAGAGAGAAAGAAAATAAGTCTCATTAAAATATAAAATTAAACTTAAAAAGGAGAGGGAGAGAGAGAGGGAGAGGGAGAGAAAGAAAATAGAGACTGGAAGGGAAAAGGATGTTCTTCTCTGTAGTGCATGAATTTAAGTTTCTTGTACTTTTCACTTTCTCCCCACCCTCTGAGAAACTGCACCAAGTTTTTCTCTGTAAGACCATGACCCTGTGATGATTGCAGAGTATTAGTTCTCCCAGGGGAAGCTTGGGACCAAGCAATAACAGAGTATGGATCAGAGGCTATAGGGTGTTCTGAGCATCATAGTGGAGGCTCGGGGAGGAGGGGACAGGGGACTTGGGGGGGGGGGGAGAGGGAAGAACTGAATTTAGTGACAAAACACTTGATGGTCCTTAGGGATCTGTGTTTTCCCCTTCACTAGCCTTCACAAAAGGCTTTCAGAAGAAATAAGCACTTGTTCTCCACAAAACAAGCAGCCTGTTCAACAAGTCTTAAGTGAAGCTTTTGGGCATGTCCTCAGCCCCTATTACCTGACTCCTGTTACTCCTTTTACTCCTTTTGCTGCAATCCTTTTACCTGAGGGGAAAGGAAAGTTAATTTCAGAAGAACAGGCATTGGGGCCAGCAGAACTTGGGGCTATCTATGGCTAGGAGAAAATTATTGAGTGCTCTGGAATCCTCTGAGGCTTTCCTAGCTCCAAACCAAGCCCCTTTAGGCGAGGAGGGGATGAAATCACTGGGTAGCGTAGCAGGTGGGGAGGGGACACTGAGGAGCTGAACTTTGCCTTTCAGTTTGCATGGTTGCCTCCAGGCAGGCGCTGAGGGGAGTTCAGAGGCCCAGTGATTAGAAGCAGCTGCAGTGGGAGGGTAATCTGGCCTGGGCCTCCCACTGGAGGCACTAGTGCATCCCCACAGGGTACGAGTGGAGGAGGGGGGGTCACAGATAGGTGGAGGCTGAATCTGAATTGAGCTTTGGGAGCTGTGCTCTGCTATCCAGGAAGCCACCTTCAGCCTAAGTGAATCCAGGTAAGAGTCTATTTAATGGGTTTAGTGTGGGAAAGGGGACTGGGAAGAGAAAAGAAAAGGAGGAGAGGTCATTAGTGGCAAAAGGTTTGGGGCAGTGGGTTTGAGGGTGTCTGTGTGTCTGTCTGTCTTGTGCACCTGGGTCCAAAGACCTGGTTTGATTGGGTCATAGTAAAGAGGAGGATTAAGAGAGCAGAAAGACTGGGAGTGTGGTGGAGAATCGGGGACTGGAATGAACAGAGTTTTTTTCAGAATTAGGAACGAGAGACACAAAAAGGGAGAAAGGGAGAGGATGAAAGGGAAGAAAAAGAGAAAGTGGGGGGGACAGAAAAAAAGAGAAGATTAAAAGGGAAAGGGCCAGAGATAGAAAAGAGAAGAGAAAGAAAAAAGAAAAGAGACAAAAGAGTTGAAAAAGAAAAAAGGAAGAAAGAGAAGGAAGAAAGAAGAAAGAAAGGAGAAGAGGAAAGAGAAAGAGGGCTAGAAGAGATAGAAAAAGGAAAGAAAAGAAGAGAAAATGAAAGATTCTACTTCCACATTCTAGAGAGATAAGGAATAAAGAGAAATTCTAAGGCTCAGTGTAATAGAAAGAGTTTGAACTCAGAAGAGTTGAAGTCAGAACTTTTCCTTCTCTGTAAAGGCTGGACCCATGGGTCTCTAGATCCTTTCCAACTCTGGTGAGCTATGAATTAGTGTCTCACACACCTTTTGTCTGACTTACCATGCAGCATGTAGAAGTGTGTGGGTAGGTGGTGGTCGTATCGGGAGTTGTCAGGAAATTTTGCTGGATTATATTTTGGGAGTGGTGGGGGGTTTTGCTTCAAAATGTGGCATGGGAGGTCGGTGGTGGTTTCTAATGGAAAGGACATCAGGCTTGGAGCCAAAGAATCAGATTCCACCCCCATATCTGCTGTAGACTATGTGACCTTGAAGGCTTCATAACCTCTGTGGAACTTGGTGTTGTGTGAAATTGGAGGATGTAGCCTTTTTCTTATCTCCACCATTGTGTAACATTTTTGCTACAATCACTTTGGAGCTAACTTTCTCACATCACAGCTGACTGCCCCCCCCAACCCATTCCTGCCTGCTTATAGCAAAATATGTGCCTGTAGACACATGTATATTGCATGCATATGTAAATATATGTATGTTTATAGACACACATATATATGTATTATGCATATGTAATATATCCCATGTGGAATTTTAGAATCGGAGAGTTGGAAAGAATCTTTCAAATCATCTTGGCCAGCTTGCCAATCTCCTTTAAGAAAGTGAGTTTGGGGAATCCATGTACTAGCTATTCAGTAGGTTATGGATCATAAAAGTTATCTAATAAAACTCCTGGTTTTATAGGTGAGAAGCCTGAGCTGAGAGAGCTAAAGTTACTTGCTAAGGTTACACGGTTAGCAAATGACACAGATAGAATACAAATCCAAGTCCTCTGACTTCAATGGCACCAGTTTTTCCATTAAATCACTCATATAAAGAATCCCATTACCTCACAAAGGCAACCAATTTATTTTTATATAGTATTTTATTTTTCCAAATAGATGCAAAGATAGTTTTTAACACTTAACCTTTGCAAAACTTTGTGTTTCAAATCTTTCTCCCTCTCTCTCTACCAAGACAGCAAGCAATCCAATGTAGATTCAACATGTACAATTCTTCAAACATGTTACCATATTTATCATGCTGCACAAGAAAAATCAGATTAAAAGGGGAAAATGAGAAAAAATAAAACAACCAAACAACAACAACAAAAAGGTGAAAATACTATGCTTTGATCTTCAGTCTCCATAGTTCTCTCTCTGGAGGTGGATGTCATTTTGTATCATGTCTATTGTAATTGCCTTGAATCACCTCAAACCAATTCATTAAAAACAACAACTTTTTTCCACTAACATTTATTTCCTCTCCATGCCACTTAACTCCTCCCATTTAAAAAATATAAAAGTAGAACAATCTTGTAATAAGTATGCAAAGTCAAGCCAAAATGAATCCCCAAATTGGCCATTCCCAAACATACCTCATTCTTCATATTGATTGAATCTGTTATGCCTCCGCCAAAGACGTATTTATTAGTCTTTATGAATTGTGGTTGGTCATTGTATTGATCAGAATTATTGATCTTTCAAAATTCTTTGTCCATAGAATGTTGTTATTGCATAAATCAATGTCCTGGTTCTGCTCACTTCATTCTGCATAAGTTCATGCAAATCTTCCCAGGATTTTTTAAAACTGCCTTCATAATTTCTTACGGTAGCAGTAAGATTCCATTATATTAGTATGCCACAATTTGGTTGCCATTTTCCAGTTAATGGGTGTCCCTTAGTTTCCATTTTTTTTTGCCATTATTAAATGGAGCTGCTGTAAATACTTTTATCCATGTGGGTTCTTTTCCTTTTATTAAACTCTTTTTGGGGGGATAACCTTAGTAAAGATTATCTGTAGGTTAGTTGTTCAGTGGATCAGTCATGTCCAACTCTTTGTGACCTCATAGACCAACCGTCAATGAGGTTCTCTTGGCAAAGAAATTGAAGTGATTTGCCATTTCTTTCTTCATGGATCCACTGAATCCTTTTGTCAGGAAGAGGTGAAGTCACTTGCTTAAGTTCACATAGCTAGGAAGTGTCTGATACTGACTCCAGATCCAACATTGAGCCACCAGTTGCTTCTCTCTGGGTCAAAGTACATGATAACTTCATTTTCATCAGATTCTTGGTAAACTTTTTTATTTAGACTGAACCATAATCAATCTTTTTATAACTTCTACCCACTGAGTCTGACCTCAACAGCCCCATGGTAGACATCTAACTTCTCTTCCATATGCTGTAGGTCAGTATTTAGAAGAATTTTGATTTTGTACCGTGGGAAGTCCCTCCACTGATGCAGAATTCAACCAACCCACACCTCCAGAGCAAACTTATCAATTGGTGAAGCACTCTATATTGGTCGACTTTGAACTTGACTAAGGTTGGCCATTTGTCAAACCAACTTCAAAGGCTTTCCAAGTTAGTAGGACAGTTCATAGACTTGAGTGGCCCAGGATTACTTGTAATCCAAGATAAGGAAATAGATTAGTATATTAATATCAGTGCTTCACAACAATTTTTCAAATAAATTAAAATCAATTCATTAAAATTAAAGCTCTCTGGGTTTAATTATTCAATCAGCCACAAGTTCATCTATCCATACTATTGTATGTGACGGATCTCCATGATTCACCACCTTGATCTTAAGGATGTCATGAGAAAACCTGTTGAATTCTTTGCTGAAATTAAGACGAGCTGTATCTACGACACTACCTTGGATTGCCAGTCTATTGATACTTCAATAACAAAGATCTGTGATTTTATTGCTGTAAGAAGTACTCATTCTATGGAAACACATCTCAGCCTCTTTGTGACTTTTGAAGTTTTCGAGAGTTTCATTGCATGTCTAGTGACTGGCAGAAAGGAAATGAATTAGGTTTATCATGTTTTCTTCTTAGTGAATCAAGGCTGGCTCCTAATGAACACTACTTTATTTTTAATGAGCTCACAAGCCTTCTGCTTAACAATCTGTTGTAGAGTTTTGCCAGGATTTGGCACTAAACCCACTGATGTATAATTTTTGAAATATACCTTCCTCTCTCTTTATAAAAATCAGTGCTTGCCTTCCCTGCCATTCTTCCCATCCCTCCAAGATTTCTCCAAGGTCACTGATAATGGTTAGCTGTGTTAAAGCTGGCTGTGGGAGGTAGCTGAAGGGCACAGCACACAAGAAAGTTTGACCAGAAGCTCAGTAGCCACAGATGTATCCACAAGCTATACCACCTGCCATGGAGGGGGACTACTTGCAAAGTGTGTGACAAGGTGCCTGGGGGCGGGGATTTGCTGGTCATAGAAATCAGGTCCTGCTTTTTGTGGGTGGTTATTCAATCACAACATATAGCCACAGCCCTAAGGTCTTCTCTGCCCCATCCTTCTCTGTGTATACTTCTTTAGGGGGTTCAGGTACCAAAGAATGTGTGTGTGTGTTCTGACTGAAGAGAACCATCATCCTTATCTTTCTGTTCAAAGCTGCAGAAATGGTTGGTTTGGGGACTGGAGCACCAAGATTTATCAATAACTCTCAGGCTGAGATGTTACACACCAGACTGTCTGCCATGGGAGTGATATATCCTGACCTAGTTTTTCTTTTTTCCTTAGAGAAGTAATGATAGCAGAGACCCTGGGTTCCAGATAGGTCACAGGAGGGTATAATTCACCTGGCCTTGGAAAGATGGTCTTCTCTTACTAGTTCCTCGTTTTTCTTAGACTTGAAGTCCTTCTTCATGGAGTTGGCTCTCTCCTTTCCCACATGAAAGGCATTCTCCTTGATGGAGAAGGTATCCTGCTTTTTCTGTGTTGTCTATTAACATCACACCATTCCATTGACCCCAGGTAGTAATTCTTTTTCTTGGTTAAGGCTTAGCCCTAGTCCGTGCCATCTCCTGCACAATCTCTTCTCCTATTCCCCCCATCCCCACCCTGTTAGTCCTCTCTCCATCACTGAAATTACCTGGAATACATTTACTCACTTTTTTATGTCTACATTGCATCCTCTCAGTAATAATAGTAATAATAAATTTAAATATTTGCCAGATACTTTGCATATATTAACTGATTTGATACTATGGTTTAGGTGCTATTATTATCTCTGAAGCAGACAGTGGTTGAGTGACTTGCCCGCGATCATACAACTAGAAGATATTTGAGGTTGGATCTGAATTCAAGTCTCCTGATACTAAGTCCAGAACTCTATTAGGCTATACTTCATCAGTAGAATATAATTTCTTTGAGAACAGAGACTGTTCCATCTTTGATTTTGTATCATTACCTATCTTAATGTCTTGTAAATAGTAGGTATGTGATAAAAGCTTATTGAATTTAATTGTTCATCTTTTTCTGCATATGTTTTTTAAAAGTCATTTTGGTCATCCTTAGCATTTTTTCCCAAACCTCAAATCTTTTCATATTTCATTCTTTTTGACATTATTCTTATAGAATAATGTATTAACCCTTGTATTTGTAATTGTATTAACCCTTGGCTATATGTTCCTTTTTGTCTCTTTTGATCTTTCACAAATCTGAATTCTTGGAGAGTTTCCTATGTCACCACATTGTTTCCTTTAGATCAGTCAGGGGTAGGGGACATCCGGCCAGTGGACTGGCCTTTGAAGGCCTTTGAAATCATTTGCTAAGGCAATTTCAGGTGATGGTGCACTGAAAGGTAGGCACAAGAGCCTCCCACTGCTTGAGTTCTATAAGCTGATGATTTTGTATGGTCCATGAATAATGTTATAAATATCCAAATGGACTGTGGTAGAAAAAAAAGGTTCCCCACCCCTGCCTTAGATGTTGCCTCCCTTCTTTTCACAGTCATAGATCTAGACCTGGAAAAAGGTCTTGTAGGTCACCTAATCTGAGCCCTTCATTTTGTAGATGTGGAAACTGAAGTCCCAAAGAAGAGAAATTACCTTTCCAAAGTCACTCAAGTAATAAACGTCAGGGCTGAGAACTGAATCTGTGTCCCTTAGGTCCAAATTCAGTACTTTCCAAGATAGCAACTATATCCAGTGAGGTCCTAATTTCTTTGAATAATGAATCCCATAAAGGGGATCACATGTATTGAAATTCTCTGTATTTGAAGTTATAATTATGTAAAATATGGTAATTGGCTCTATTCCAATGGAAATATGCATTGTGAATTCAAATAATGTGACCACTTTGAGGGATTCATTATTTGCATTAATGGAACTTAACCACAATCAGAATTTTATTCTAAGAGCTTTTTATCCCAGCCCTTTCCTTTAAGAATTTAAGGTCCTTAAAAAAAAAAAAAGAATTTCAGGTCTTGGGATGTTCTCATGTGTTCTCTCTCTCCCTCTCTCTCCACCCCCCCTTCTCTCATGTATCACTAACTTGACCCTAATCAAGTCCAATCAATGGAAGCTGCAAATACAGTCCATATGGCCTTCAAGTACATTACAGAGACAGCAAGAAGATGAAAAGCAGAAATCAAAAGTCAGACCTTGTCTAGGATCATTAAAATGGGAAAGTGGAAAGGATGAACAGGATTGGAAATAAGCAAAGCTAACTTTAGTATATGAGGGAAAACCATCCCTGGCAATAGTACTTTATCAGGCCCAGAGTTTCCTACTTACTCTATGCTTGCTTTTAATGGCATCTGCTTATGCCCTTTGGTGTGAGCTATGTGTGTCTATGCTGGCTCCTTTGGGTACCACTTTGGTCAGAATTACGTCTGATAAAGTTGTCATCAAAACAAGTGAAGTCTTTAGAACAATGAGCCTCCTAGCAGAAGGCCTAAATGTTTGACGTTTCAATTCATTCAATTCAACAAATATTTATTAAATATATTGTATACAAGGTATCATCACATCAAGAGTAACTGACATAGTTACAACATTTGAAGATTTGCAAAGAGTTGTTCATTATCTACTTTGATACTCACATATATATATATATATGTATTAAACTATAGACCTATATAGATATATCATTTTTATTTTATATACAATACATATTTTATATAATATATATTATATATAAATATACATTTATATATGATATACAACCTCAATTTTCTTACTTTTTTATATATGGAAATAGCCGTGTTTGTTAATAATGATAATAGTAGCGGACATTTATGTAGTGCTTTAAGGTTTACAAAACACTTTATAAGTATTACATCTTCATTCCCACAATAAGTTGGTATTACTATTACCTGTGTTTTATAAGTGAGCTCACAGAAGCCATGAGATTTTAAATGACTTCCCGTACTTACAGAGCTAATAAGTGTCTGAGGTGGGGTTTGAAATCAAGAAGACTTCCAATCCAACTCTGTCCATTCTCCTAGTGATGCTGAAGATTTTCTAGTTCAGAATTTTAAGAATTCACAATTTAAAAAAAAAGACATTCCCCTATAGACATAATGCAAACATAAGTCTCATTCTACTAGGTCTTAGTGACAACTTTTGTCAAATAATAATAGTAATAATAATAATAATAATAATAATAATAATAATAATAATAAATCAAATACCCTTAGTTCCTCTTGGGTATCTTAGAATCTTGGTGGTGACAGGAGGCATTTGGCATAAATTCTACCCTATAAATGAATCCTATCAGTAATAACGGGAGAGAGGGAGACATGAGGCCAGAAACATTTTTCCCAATGTTCCTCTCTCTCATTTTCACTGGAGATTTCCTGGACCCTTTTTGCGTTGTTGTGTTTTTCAGAGCACTTGCCTATGAAGCCTCATAGTGAAACAAACACCATCTTGCATTTGGAGTCAGAAGGGGGATCTGGGCTCTACCACTTACCACCTATATGAGCCTTCTCTGGGACTTGGTTTTCCCAATTGTAGAATCAGGTGGTTGGACTACATGGTGAAGGAGATTCTTTCTCGTTATAAATCCAGCAATAATTTACCTCATGATTCCAGCTGGGCTTTTTTCTTCTTCACTTTTAGATTTCAATTTCAAATTTTCTTGACTAGGCCAGCAAAAGTCTTGCCAAATATGTTCTTCCCGGTCTATCCAAGATTTACTCTTTTGCCAGAAGCTCTTTGTTCAGGGATCATAATCCATGACCCAGAAAACCAAATCCTTCTTTGTTATGTCACTTAATGAACTACTATTCATTCTTCACATTCCTTTTCTCTTTCTGATAATCAAGCTTGATGAGAAGAAAAGCATCCAGTCTGGATTCAAAGCACCTGAGTGGAAATCCTCCCTTGCCATTTATTTCGCCTGGATGGCCTTTGACTTCTGGGTCTCTGTGCTCTGACCCCTGTAAATCAAGTATACTGGACGAGATAACATCTAAGGGGCCCTTCTAACTCTAAATTTATGATCCATAGTCAAGGGATTTAAAATTGCAAAGGACTTTGGAGACATCAAGCTCCCTCATTTCACAGGTGGAGAGACTGAGTGAGGCTCAGAGGCATTGTGGTGTTCCCAAGGTTACATGGGTAATGAGTGGTAAATTATGTATTTAGGTTTTCTGACTACAATAGATATATAGATAGATATATTTACAACTAGCTTCTGCCTCAGTGGCCTTCAATTTCTTGTCTGGGTCTTCAAAGTCAGCAGAAACCTGTTTTGTGAGTAGCAATTATTTCACTTATTGTGTTTGCATCCTAGCACTTAGCACTGTGCCTATAGTAAATTAGCTTTGAGCTTTTTGTTTTTAAAGGCTGATTAATAAGGGGAAGCACAATGGTGGTGGGCTCAGGAGCTTCTAGAATTATAGACCCATCACCTGAAGTGACAGCAGCCTTCTAGGTAAGGAGGTTCTAGAAGAGGTTTAAGAGCCACAGAAAACTCTTTGTTATTTTATTTTTATTTTTTTAACACACATTGCTTTATATTGGGAAAGAAAAATAAGCAAAAAGGAAAAACCATGGGAGAGATTAAAAAAAAATTAGAAAAAAGAAGTGAACATAGCATGTGTTGATTTACATTCAGTCTCCTTAGTTTTTTGTTTTGTTTTGTTTTTGTTTTTGTTTTTGTTTTTGTTTTTGTTTTTGTTTTTCTGGATACAGATGGCATTTTCTATCCAAAGTCTATTGGGATTGTTTTGGATCACTGAACCACTGAGAACCAAGTCTTTCATAAGCTGATCGTTGCATGTTCTTGCTGTTATTGTGTACAATGTATTCCTGGTTCTGTTCGTTTTGTTCAACATCAGTTCATGTAAATTTTTCCAGGTCTTTCTAAAATCAGTTTGTTCGTCATTTTTTATAGAGCAATAATATTCAATTACCTTCGTATACCACAACTTGTTCAGCCATTTCCAGCTGATGCCATCTACTCATTTTTTCAATTTTTTTGCTACCACAAAAAGAGCTGCTAACATTTTTGCACAAAAGGGTCCTTTCCCCTCCTTTATGATTGCATAGGAAACTCTTTGGAAACTGTGCAAATAGTCTGAATTTCCCCCCTCCTCACAACCTGCAATCATGTGCCAGAGAGAGTGCCCCACTAATAACGCCAGGGCAGGGTATAGGTAGTCGGGGATGAGTGAAGGCTGGAACGACCAGGGCAGATTGCCAGGAATAGGGAGGATCTGAACTGGGCTATTGCCACAGACTTGTTTTTGTTTGTTTATTTGTTTAAACATATTTCCACATTAGTCATGTTGTAAGAGAATCAGAATAAAAGGGAAAAACCACAAGAAAGAAAAAAACAAGTGAAAATAGTCTGCTTTGATCTGCACTCAGACTCCAGAGTTCTTTCTTTCTCTGGGTGTGGATAGCATTTTCCATCATGAGTCTTTTGGAAACGTCTTGGATTTTTTTTTCCCCTTTCTTTCTTTCTTCATTTTTTTTTCCCATAGGGACTTGTAATCAGCTACCATCTGATTAATTAATCCTTTGCTAAAGAGTTAAGCTGTCCAGAAAGCCTGCAAGATTGCCTGGAACAAAGCTCCATTGAACTCTAGGAGAGTTTCAGGCCTTGGAGTTGGTATTTAGGGGCTTAAGAGCCTTCTGGGCCGGGCCGGTACCATAGGCTGGCAGACCTAGATATGGATTTCCCTACAGTTGTCTTAGTGAACTCGGTCAAGGAGGCAGCATGAAATATGGGAGATAATTATTGGCTCGAGGGTCTGAGAAACTGGGTTCAAATGTTACTTCTGTTTGATGTTTTGTGGCCCTGGGGACCATAGCACTTCAGGACTGTCTATGGCAAAGATTTTGGAATGGTTTGCTATTTCTCCTGGCAAACAGGGCTTGTCCAGGGTCACACGGCTAGCAGGTATCCAAGGCAGAACTGGAACTTAGGCTTTGTGCTCTGTGCTCTCTGGTATCACCACAGTGATCTGCTCAGCGACGGATAGATCACCCCCGCTCCCTGGGCTTTGTCCCTCACTCGGGGATTATATACATTAGAGGAGATTCCTCATAAGGCTATGAGTGATTCCATTGGTAGGAAAATCACTTTCTAGGAGCCTCTGTTTCACCGTCTGGGAAATGGAGACATTGGATTCAATCAGGGATTCATTGTTGCTTTTTCTTAATAACTTCATAACTAATTTTTGGTATAAATATCCCATTTTCCTTTGTAACTTTGTGCACTTTATTTTGCAAGTTTAAAACTGTTATTCTGAGGCACCTGATTATCAAAGGGACCTGTGTCAAAGGCAACAATGGCATTGTAAAATGAGAAAGATGACCCATCTCTTCCAGCCCCGACAGTCTCTGGTTCTGTGACTTTGTCTATTCTGAAGTTCCCACCCACCACAGGAGCCTCCCGGGGTGCCCCTTCTCCCCATGCTGAGCCAGCTAGAAGCTGGCCACTCCCGGAGGTCAGCAGATCCCCCCTCAGAGAAGGAGAACTGGCAGCTGCCCAGACCTCCCCTCCTGCTCAAAGGGCCTAGTGTGCTGCCTTTGAGGCTGGCCACCCCTCTTGCAGGTTGGATGAAAAGGCCATGTGTCTGGGGCAGGCCTAGAACCATCACCTGACTGGGAGGAGGGGAGGAGGGAGCCGGGAGGCCGAGGCCTGCAAACAGGGAAATAGTGTGGGGGAAAAGGGGCTGGGAGCCCCTTCTGGGTGGGGCCATGGGGAGGCTGCCCAGGGGCCTGGCCCACCACATGTCAGAGCTGGAAGGGTTCTGGCCCAACGTGTTACAACAGAAGAACAAAAGCTCATCTTAGAGAAGTCAAGGAAAGAATTCTGAACTGGATTAAAGCTTCAGACTCCTCCCATGGCATTGCACGGCTCTGACCCACAGTTTTTTCCTCTGCAAATTGGAGATCATCAGAGGTCTAGAACTCAAAGTAATCTTAGAGGTGATGGATTCAAATCCCCTCATTTTAACGATGAGTGAACTGAGACCCAGAAAAGGGAATAATTAGCTCAAAGTGTCACAGATGGAGAGAAGTGGGGCTGAGATTTGAACCCAGGGCTTCTACTTCTACTACAGAATGCCCGTGTGGCCTCCCTTTGCCCCTTGCTCTGCACATGGCACCTGCTCTCTCCCCTTTCCTCCCCTAAATCTGAAGATGCTCAGGGCTTCCCTTGCCCCTCAGCGAAAATCTCCCTCTCCCAGAGCTGTCGCCCGTAATGTCATGCGGTTTTAAGTATGAACAGCTTAAAACTACACTAGATTTTTTGGGACCCCCAGAGGCTGCTAAGTCTGAGCTCTCCTTGCTAATGAAATTTCCCTCTGGGCACTCCTTCCACAATCTCTAGATGCCCCCATCTCCCCCCAGAAAAAGAGGTCTCTATCTCTGACCTCCAACCCCCTCAGCTTTCTAAGAACCAGGCTCCTCCCTCTGCCGGTGTGGGGATGCTCATGTGCACCCCACCCCCACCGTCTCCTCCTCTCCCTTCCCCCATTTAGCATCTCTTTATACATCATCTTCTCTGCCTTAGAATGGCAGTTCCTTAAGAGCTGGGATTGAGAGCTGTCTGGCTTGCCTTTGCCTAGTGCTTCCAGTAGTGCAGAGCATAATAGACACTTAGTCTCCCTCATTTTCCCTATCTATTATCTGTCTATCTACCACTCTATCTACCCATCCATCATTTTGTCTATGTATCTCTAAAATTAAGGGGCGTTTCTGTCCCCTGCTGCCATCTATGCTTCTGAGTAAAGCCAAAGTTCTGGGGGCTGCCTCGGCCCCCACGGGGCTCAGAGCCCACCATGCAGGGGACTCGCTGTGGGCAGAGTTTTAGATCCATGATGTCTCCTCCTCCATCCCCTGACCCACCCTCTGAAGGGGAGAGAGGTTGTCATTCTAAATCAGTCATGGCGGCAATAAATGGCCCAGCTAGAATTGCAACCCAGAGCATCTGACTGCAAACCCAGTGATCTTTTCCTGCACCTCGATGAAGAAGAGGAGAACTCTGTGTTTGGGGAGCAAGGGGAGATGTTTGGTCTCCGTAATTCCATTTTATTTTATGTTAGACCAGGATTTTTTGTAGGCTGAGAGGAGCGGGTAGCACCCTTCTGGAGACTGTGCCCAGGGGGAGTCTGTTGGGTGTTACGGGTGGGGGGCAGACCCTGCCCTGGGGGAGGGGAACCAACAGAGTTCAGAGCTTCAGGATGCTCAAGCTGAGGCTGGAGTCTGGTCTCCTGGGGAAAGATGAAAGGCTTCTGGGGCAGGCAGAGAAGCTCTTTGTAGACACCTGCCTGCCCCCGAGCCTTCTAGTCTTTGGGGTTCAGAAAGAGATCACAGAGGTCATCATTTTACAACTTCCCAATATCCAAAGGGCCAGGCCACAATTCCAAAGCCCAAGTCCAAAGTCAAATTAAATGGAATTAAATCTTCAAAATCCACAGGGCCCAGAGCATCCGATGTTTATCATCTTTATTAAATGCCACTGGGCTGCGGAGGCTCCCCTCTCTGCGGGCCCTCCCCTCCACCCCCTCTGTGAAATTCATCTGAGCAAGACAGCAACTGGTTCTCCCTTCCACCCCCAAGGAGTGATGGATGGTGACAAATGAAGTGGGGAAGGGGCTTATTGAGGCCATCAATCTGGAGCCGTCCAGGGGGCCCTCCCTTGATCTAAGCTAGAGGAAGGGTTTCTCCTCAGAGGTTAGATCCAGGGTGAATGGATTGGGTTTCAGGCAAATGGCTGGGGGGGGAGAGTTTCCATTTGGGCTGAGACAAGGATCCCTCTGTTTTTGGTGTGGGACCGGGACTCCCTAGGGGAAAGGGGCTCTCCATGGTGGGAGACTTCCTCATCATTAAAGCTCAGAGAAGAGAGAGAGGTGGGGTGGGAAGGGAAGGCAAAACAGGCTTCCTGGGAGGGTAAGGCTTGGCTGATCCAGTAAGGGTGGTAAGGAGGAACATCAGGGAAGAGTGGGGTGCCATTGCAGGCGGGGGAGGGAGGGGAGTTATAAGAACCAGTGCAGCAAACTATAGTGGGAGGGAAGGGATCGTGGGACCAGCACCAGAAGGGGTTTTAGAGGCTTTCTAATCCAAATCCTTCATTTTTAGAGATGAGATACCGAGCCCCGGGAAGAACCTCTATAGCAAAATAGAAGCTGTATAATAAGGAGCCAAGCTGGCCTGGATTATGAGGGGCAAGTCAAGGATTATAAACTTGAACTACTGGGAAATCGAGAACCACCGAAAGTTCTTGAGCTGGGGAATGACACAACTAAGGCAATGTTTAGGGATGAGCCTGTGCAAATTGGATTAGAGGAGGTGGATTTATTAGTTCTTGTCTGTACCTAGGGAAGGAATGGGAAACAGCCCAGGTGAACCTGGTGAAAGGATAAATGATAAAGTCCCCAAGCAGTAATTAATTTCACCTGAGTTTATCCCTCAATCATCCCAGATGAGAAACTCTTGTAAGGAAGAAAATGCAAAGTCTCAGGATCTCAGACCTACAAATGACTATAAAGACGTCCAATGTCCGATTGATGCCAGAATCCAGAGGCAGTCATTCAGCCTCTCCTTGATTGCCTTTAGGGACTTACTACTTCAGACGACAGCCTATTCATTCGTGGGGCAAATTGTTAAATTGTTAGAAAGTCCTATTTTCTTCTGAATCTTCTAGAGGGTTCTTCCCATCCCTATGCTCCCCAATTGGTTTTTTTTTTCCTGGAGCTTTACCTTTTGAAATTACATAGAATAAACAAATTACAATAATATTAATTATTAAATTAAATAATATAAGATTAAATTAAAAATAAAACAAGCCCCCTTCTTCCTGAACACAATGTCAAACTTTCTCTAGAGCAGGGCTTCTTAAACTTTTTTTCCGCTCACAACCCCTTTTCTCCCCCCAATTTTTTTACCTCACCCTGGGTATATAGGTATATAAAATCAATATAAAAATCAGACATTTACTAACAAATCATAATTCCATGACTTTTGCATTGTTATGAGACCCACATGGCATCATGAACCGCAGTTTAAGAAGCTGGGCTCTATAGCATCCCTCAATCTGCATATTCCCTTAGTGGAGGACAGAGTGGGGCTCCCCTGGCCTTTGAGTGAGGGTCCTGGTAAGCAATGTCAGATAAATGGCTCAGGATGAATGGGCTGCCCTGAGATCTCCATGTTCTAGTTATCTGCTCTCATGCCTGTGGCCATATGTAACACAGATGGGTAGGATCAGGGGTCAGTGGTGACTGGGGTTAGGGGAAGTTCCAGGCTGGAATTTGGGGTCATTTTGGGGAGAGAGTAATCAATCTGTGGTCGTGCTCATGGAAAATGGAACCTCCTGCTATTGCCAGGATTGTGATTGATCTGTGACCAAGAAGCAGATTTGGGGGGGGGCAGGAATTAGGGAATCTGGGGGACTAGAGACTTACTAAGGCAAACTGTAGACGACACCTGGAACCCCGGGGGGAAATGGCCCTCCTGCATTAGCCCCGGGCTCTCTGGGGTCCAGATAGTTTTCCTGTGCTTCAAGAAGCACTTGCACATGCCTGTCTGGCTCTTTCTCTCTTTCTGACCTATTTTTAGCTCCCTCTATTTTTTTTCTTCTTTGCTCTTTGTGGCTTTTGATAAAAATGGATTTTGCAGATTGGGCCGAGGGGAAAAGGCAGGTCTTGTTTTTCCAGTGGTTAAAATTCCTTGAGTTTAATCAACAGGAAAGAAAACAGCAGGAGGGAGGGAAGGAGGAAGCTGGTCCCTGGTCCTTCATGGTCTGAAGAACCTTGGCCCCTAGGGAAGGGAAAGGAAGGAAGGAAGTTCCAGGATGGGTCCAGAGGACAAAGTTTTCTCTCTATCCAGGTACAAGAAACTTTTTGGGATGCCCCACTTTGTTCCAGCCAAGGAACATAGTGCTCACGAGTCCTACTGAGGTTCCATGTCAATGAAGATCTCCCCTTTCCCCACAGTTTACTCATCTGTAAAATGAAGAAGTTATTCTAGATCAGGGCTTCTTAAATGTTTTCTATTCTCAACAGCTTTTCTAAGTGACTCCGGGGATATAGGAATATAAAATAGGCATCCAGATCAAATACTGATAATAAATCCTGATTTATATAAAGTCATGAAATCATGATTTATTTCATGACACTCACACTCAGTTACAAGATCCCACTTGGGAATCTCGAGCTACAGTTTAGGAAGTTGGGTTCTAAGTGGCCTCTCAGGTCCCTTCTGGTTTCTAGATCTATATTGGGCAAGTTCCAAAGACTCATTTGCTTGGTGCACAGGCAGGGAATGCCATGTTTTGAAGCTGGCTTCTTCACTGCTGCCATAGACACCTCCTCCTAATGAGGGAAAGGAAAGGGGGAACCCCATTTCTCGGCACATAGATAATAAGATAATCCCATGCGACGCAGTGTCCCCTGTAAAATGAATTTACAGGCCCGAAAACGTAGGTTTATAAATAAAAGGTTTATTGTAGTAATTTGGAAGTAAAGTTAAGTTAGACGTCAGGGCCAGAGGTGGCCACTGGGCGGGCAGGAACCTTTACATGGCCGGAAGGATACCATGTGTTGGCGGGAGGGCTCAGGCTCGTTTCTTTTATACCTAGAAGATGATGGGTGGTACCCCTAAATTCTTGGCGGGCTTTTCAGTTAGCTCAGATCAGGTGAGGGCTGGGGAAGCTGAGCTGATGGTGGGGGCTGGGCCTGGATATTCAAAGGGTGCCTTTGACCGGGATTTGTGAATCATGGTCAGCCATGAGTTGGGCAATTAGAAAGGAATCTTAAAGGGACCCCAACCCCCATCACTTCATGTTTAGTCCTTCCTCGGTCTTTGTGCTTGTACACATTCCCATTAGAATTTTTTTTCATGTGAAAATATTTCTCATTCTTCAAAATTAATTCATTTTTTCTTTTCCAATTTTTATTTTATTTTTTATTACAAAGCATATGCATAGGTAAATTTTTTAGCATTGACAATTGCAAAACCTTCTGTTCCAATTTTTGTTAAATACAATATATGTATACATATTTATACAGTTATCTTCAAGATTAATTCAACTATTACTTCCTCCAGGAAGCTTCCTGAACTTCTTTCTGTTATTGTTATCATCTACATTTTACAGATAGGGAAACTGAGGCTGGGAGAGGTTAAGTGGCTTAAGCTACCTAGAAGTGCCTGTAGCAGGAAATTCCTAAATCAGGAAGACTCCAAGTCCAGCCTTCTCTCTATAGCACTCAGTTTTGACAAAATGATTTCCTGAAGTTACACAGTAGGATGCATGGGAAGTCGTTTTTAAACCAGTGATGGACTCTAGCCCCAACTAGCTCTCTAAACATTAAAAAAAAGTACACAGAAAACACTTTTTAGTTTAAATTGCATCATTAAAATTTTCTCTAACATTTTAAGTCTAAATGATCCACAAAACCCTAAGTTGAGACCAGATTTGTGAAGTATAAATGTTCCTCTTGAAAATTTAACGATCTACTCTGGCTTGTTTGAGCTGGCTCTTGAAGACTTTGACTCCAACCCAGATTCTCTAGCTCCAGAACTGGGGCTCTTTCGACTATACCCCATTGTCCTGTCACTTGTTTTAAAAGTTTCCTACTTGACCAGAGAGGGAGATCAGGAAACCACAGAATTTAC
Source organism: Sminthopsis crassicaudata (assembly GCF_048593235.1). NCBI lineage: Eukaryota > Metazoa > Chordata > Mammalia > Dasyuromorphia > Dasyuridae > Sminthopsis > Sminthopsis crassicaudata. The sequence goes on from NC_133618.1 coordinate 661,527,184, forward strand.
TGCCCAGCACAAGGTCACCTGACTGAATAAAGGACATTCCCTTATTATTGTCCATCCTTTAAAGGTCAGATTCAATGTCCAGCTCTCAAGGAAATCTTCTTTGTCTTTCCCCCTCCACCCCCCATTGGCAAGAATCTAGTCTATCTAGGCACTTACCATGATTTAACTTATTCTATTGATCTGTAAATTTGCTGTTTTCCCTAAGCTCTATGAAGGATGGAATTGGGTCTGATAAGATCCCCAATTCCTGGACCAGACCTAGGTGCAGTTGGAGGGGGGAGGGGAGGAGAAGGAGGCTACTTAATGCACTTTGAGATGTATTATTATTCATGTTTTGTCCATGAATCAACAAGCATGGGTTGGACATCTCCATATGGGTGAAAAACCCAGGGTCCATTTGATCCAGCAGCTTTTTATTCAAAGAGTCCTCGAGGCAGGGCCTGGGCTAGTGTTTGAGACCCCTCCCACCAGGATCTCCTCACCTCATGGGGGTGAACACCTGCAGATACCCAACCCATCATCCCAGCTCTTGATCTCTGTCTCCCAGGGTGACAACTAGTTAATTTGATAAACTAATCTGGCTAGAGTGTGGCCATGGATGTTATCTCTTTCCCCCTCCTGGGGAATTTAATTGCATTTTGGCAGGAGAACCTGCCTTTCTAGGGAGAGTGAATCCAGGGCCCATCTGTGACCAAGGTTACAGTAAGGGGCAGCATCCCAGTCTTTTTAAGCATCTGGAGCGTTGCCATGTGAGAGAGAAATGAAACACGGTCTTCTTGACCCCAGAGGGTGGATGAGCTATTTCAGATGGAGGCCAGTTTTGGATTCAAGGAAGGACACATTTTCTAACAGAGCAACCTCGGGCTGTCTCCAGGGGTGTTGGGGTCTCCGTCACTGAGTGCCCAGTAGACAAGGTGGGAATATGTGCCCAAAGCAGGGTTTGGAAACTGGGCCAGTTCCAGCGATTTGGTGATGAAGGGAGCCATCTGCACCCAGAGAGAGGACTGTGGGACTGAGTGTGGATCACAACATAGCGTTCTCATCTTTTTGGTTGTTGTTTGGTTGAATTTTATTTTTGTTTTCATTTTTCTCTTTTTGATCTGATTCTTCTTGCACAGCAAGATGATTGGATAAATGCATATGCCTATATTGGATTTGCATATATTTTTATCATGTTTAACAAATATTGGATTACTTGCCATCTAGGAGAGGGAATAGGGGAAAGGGGGGAATTGGCACACAACGTTTCGCAAGGGTCAGTGATGAAAAATTATCCTTACATATGTTTTGAAATAAAAAAAATTTTTAAAAAGGAAAAGAAAGAAAATTGGCTCCTTTATGGGTTACCAAACTTTGAGACCCTTCCTGGGATAAGAGTGACTTACTTGATTTATCATAAAATAAATACTGATATACTGTGGAACATGGAATTTTCTAGCAAGAAATAAAAACAAAAACAATAAACACAATGAGATACAACCACCATCACCAATAATATATTTATTTAGAAAAATCATAAGAAAAAGCAAAGGCTTTGGAGTCATTCTTGCCTTTGTCACTTATCACCTGTGTGGTCTTGGGCAAATTATTTAAACTTTCTTGACCTTTAAAATGAAGAGACTGGGCTAAGAGTGCCTCAATGGCTGTTTTTTGTTTTTCTCCTAGATATTGCCATGAGTCTATGAACTTCATTCCCCGGATATAATAATATTGAGTTGTGGATGTTGCTGTCAGGAGGGAGCAGAGTCTGAATCCTGCTTCTTGTTCTTAGGAATGAGTCCTAAGTCCCTTTAACACTCTGAGACTCAGTTCTCTCACAGATCAGATGAGATTCCAAGTGCTTGGATTATCACACTAATTAATTAGGTGTAAAATGCTTTGCAAACATGAAAGGGGCATGGAGTAGCTGAATGCTGTCAGATATTATTTACCAAAATGCTTTGCCCAGCTCTGCCTCACTTAAATCAAATTCCCCTGTAAGTTAAGACATCTAGTGATGTCATTCATCCTCTTTGAAAGTGAAGGAAAAACAATAACAATATTGGAATGCAAACAATTCTCAGGGAAGACTGAATTCCTTGTTGGAAAGAACCTCAGTGACCACCATCTATCTAGTCCAGTTCATACATGACAGAAATTCCTTTAACATGTCTGACAAGTGGTTTGCTTGAAAAAAAATGAAAGAGGGGGACATGCAACCTCCATAAACAACCTCTTTTAGGTATATGTAATTTTTAAAAAATGATTTTTTTATTTTTAGTTCCAAATTCTCTCCTTCCTTTCCCCTTCCTCCATTCATTGAAAAGGCAAGAACTATGCTCCTCATTATACCTTGGAAGTCACGCAAACATATTTCCACATTAGCCAATTGTAAAGAGGTGAGGGGAAACAATAACAAAAAACAAAACAAAACATGCTTTAATCTGTACTCAGAGTCCATCAACTTCTCTCTTTAAAAGAGATTAGCATTATCACAAGTTCTATGGAATTGTCAGGTCATTGTATCAACTAATGCAACAACCAGTGTTTATAAAGTGTTTATTATCTTATTTGCTAGTCACTGTGCTAATTGATTAGAGTAGGAAAGTCTTTCACAGTTGATCATTAAACTATATTGCTATTACAATGTAGGGTATTCCCTTGGTTCTGCTCATCTCACTTTGCACTAGTTCACATAAATCTTGCCAAATTTCTCTGTAACCATCTCCATCATTAGATGCCTGGAATAGTTGAGAGAGGTTGGTCAGTTTAGTTTTTCCTCAAATCAGGCCTATATTTTCTTCCTTACAATTTTTTCCCCATTGCTCCTGGTTTTTTGTCTTCTGAAGATAAAGTAAATCTAATCCTTCTTCTACTTGACAGTCCTTCAAATATTTGGAGATAGTGGATTGCCTCCCCCATTCTTCTCTTCTACAGGTTAAATATGTTCTTTTAATGGATTCTCATTTAATATGGACCCAAGATCTTTCACTACCTTGTTTGCCCTCCTTGATGCTCCCCAGTGCACTGATGTTCTTAAGTCATGAGTCCCAGAACTCCAAACAATGCTCCAATGAAGCCTGAGGAAGGCAAAAAAATAGCCAGGATCAGTGGTTAACGAGATGTTCGTTTGTCTAGACCCTCAGGATTACAAGGATTTTCTGGGAGGTAGACAATGCAAGGGGTTTCCCCCCTAATTCAGTAATGAAGAAACTGGGAATTAGCCTGGTTAAAGCCTTGCCCAGCTTGGGTCAGTAATGGCTCAGCTTGGGTGGTGATTCCATGTTGATGGCACAGTTGGGACTGGCGCTGCCTCTATCATTCACCTTTGAGAACATTCCCTTATTGGGGCATTTCATTCCAGTGAGTAGGAAACAGGACCCTGAGAAAAGGGAATTCAAGTAAATCCATCAAACATTTATTAGGTGCTTACCATGTGTGAGTGCTGAGCAAGGTGACAGAATTCATACTTGGGTTAGAGGTGGGAGGTGAGGGGGAATTCCCCAGGGAAGAAGGCCCTCTGGGGCATTGGGTTTTGGGCAATACATCTGGGAAAGGAGGACGAGGCGTTTGTTCATACCTGGAAGAAGGAAAGGGAAGGAGAAAAACTGAACAGACTCATAATTATTCTGAGATTGGTCCTGGCCCTGAAGGTGGGCTGGACTCTCCCCAGATCAAAGGTAACAGGGGCTCAGAAAGCCCTGGCTTTCCCCGGAGAGGAAGGTTGCTGTGTTATTGTTGCATGATACCATCAGCATATTATAGAGAAAGAACAAGGTCCGGAACTGGAAGATTTCCTGCTGAAGCTGGTGGAAACCAGCCTGGGGGTGACTGGATGCTGCAGAGGCTAGGATGGCTGAATCCGGGAACCTCCGGAATAAAAAGAGGTGCCCTCTGAGCCAGGAAAAGCCTGGCACTCGGGGCAGAGTGGCGGCTGCAAGCCAAGGAGAGTTTGCCCTGCTGGGCTATGGGGCAGATTTGGAAGGAGAGGATAAAGGAAGACAAGAGGAAAGACCCCTGCTTATGCAGTGGTACACCAGACATAAGGAAAGAGTTTGTCCCAGAAGGTGAACCCCTGGTGGGTAACCCTTTGGCACAAGCAAGGGAAGGGGATTATGGAAGCAACCGTGACATTTAAGAGGGGGAGACCCAATAGAGAATGGTTATACTTTATGGTGCAGTTAACCCGGACAACTCCAGGAAGAAATCAGGGGTCAATCTGGGAGCAAAGAGGAATGGAGTCTTCCTGATGAAGGTGTACCCCCAGGACAGGGATCACATTCTTGGGGTACAGTTGCATCTGACAGCCTCCCATAGGAGACATAGGTTAGTCCAGTACAGTTGTATTGAGTGATCCCTCCCAAAAGAGAGGGTGGAGGAGGTGGGAGTGTGACCCTTATGATCTATGTCTAAACGGGACTCAAAGAGAACCAAAAAGTGCTGGAAGGGGAACTATAAGAAGTTCTAGTAGCCAGTGGAATAAAAACCCCAAAGTAATGCTAAGATAATTTAATATGAAGGGTCTAATTGAGTCCTTTGTAGGATTTTTTCTCTCCTTCCTTAGTTTCTGAAACGTTATAATTGAATACAGTTATTGCCTCATTGTTGCATCCCATTGCTGGTCACCTTTCCTAATCGAGATTGTTCTAGACAAGTCAGATGGACCAACATATCTGCTCAAGACTTCTGTGGCTGGAGGCAGGGAGTCAACCAGGATTCACTAAAGCTTAGCTGGGAAGACTGACTGGAATTCCAAGAAATTGTACTGCTCGGGGAGATGACAAGGAAATATGGGAGGCTTTGTAGCTTGAACTAGGAGACTGAGAACCTTCCTTTAAGGAGAAAGGGATCAGCAAGATGGCAGGTACCATCCAGTGGGATGCTGTGGATGAAAATATACCTGACGCCCTTCACAGATTCACAGCCTCTGCCACTGGAAGAAGACTCATAGGACATTGAGAAGCATCGTGGACTGTTGGGTGGAAGCTGGACTTGTTCCAATGAACCCTACCAATAACATGAAATAGCTGCTCGAAGATTTGACTGCAATACTTCCCATGGAACCACAGTCCCAGTCAGTTAATCATGTTGAACTTAAGTTTCTAATCAATAAGACTGGAATGGTAAGACCTTCTTGCATTAGCTATGTCACAGGAGAAAAGTGAAATAACCTTGCAAAGGGCTTTCTAGCTCTTAATGTGCTCTATACACGCTGATTATTATCAGTAGTAGAGTATAAACCTCTTGAGATAGGAGCTTGTTTTTCATTTCATCTCTGTATCCCCATCATCTAGCAACAATATGTTTAGTGAATGATTCATTGATTGACTTGATTAGAATTAATTGATTATTGATTAATTTTGATAATGTAGATAATTGATTAATACTTGCTATACATCAAAGGGCATACAGTGGGAATGAGATGTACACAAGTCTCTGTAATGCCCATTGCACTGATCATCAGAGTCCATCAGAATGGGCTCCTTCCTCCGGCCCTCTCTTTTCCTTCAAAATCCAGTTTCAGCAATATCTCTACCCCAGCCTCTCAAGACAGAGGAAGAAGCACAAGAAATTGAGTCCCAGGGCCAGGGATGAATTCAGACCCAGGTCACTGCATCTCCTTGAGCCTCCCTTTCCTTCTGGAAAAATCTCTAAGCCTCTTCTGTCTAAATTCTATTGGCCTTTCTCCATTTTTCACAGGCTTTGGAGAAGGTTTTAGTTGGATTCCTTTTCCTTGCTCTCTCTCAGGCCACCATCTTCCTTTCCCTACTGCTCTCCCTTCTCTTTCCCTGTAAGTTCCTCTCTTTCCATCCTTCTCTCTTCTCCTCCTTAGGTGGTCTCCCTTCTCCCCACCTCCTTTTCTTACTATGTCTTCCCCACAAAGTTTCCTCTCCCCTAGCTGGTTTTCTCCCCCCACCCCTCACACACACTCAGCCTTTTGGTGGTGATGCTCATGGGGTGGAGCAAATGGCCTGGCTTTGGAAGCGGAGGGGAGGGAGGCAGGACAAAGAGTTCCATTGCTCTTCCTTTGTGGGCGGCTCCTCGTCCTTCGGGTCTGCTTCTTATTTAAATGTTTTCTGCCTTGGGGGCGGGGGGGGGGATCAGTTTATCTTAGACTGGTGGAAGAAACAAAAAGGTATTTGAGATTCTGAACCACCCTTGGAAGAGGAGCCCAAAAGGCGGGGCTCTCCAGCTGGTTTCCCCCTGTCAGAAGGTCCCAGGAGAGCTGATCGCCTCTTTCCTTTGTACTTTCTCCTTAAGTGGATGTTGTAAAAGTGGTCCCTACAGAGTGACCACCCAGAGGCCCAAAAGGTTCTTCTGCCCGTTACTCTGAAGTGGAAATTCCGCCTCAGGGGATGCGGAGGCCAGAAAGTCAGACAAGAACCTTGGATTTGAGTAGGAAAATCTGGATAAAAGTTCTATCTCTGCTGCTTCCCATCTGTGTGACCTTGGACACATCATTTAAACTGCTGTCCTTAATCTTTATCTGTTAACATCAGAAGATGACTCATAAGGGTCTCCTAGTGCAAAATCCTAGGAATATTTTTCTACAGTCCAGATCATTCTTCTTCTGGCTTCCGAAAGTCAAACTGTCCATGGCTGAGCATTAGTGGGGCTATGACTTGTGGGTGCTTTTGATCAAAACAACCCAAAAGTTTGGATAAAATGCAGTACTTAGCACAGTGACTAGCATATAGTAGGCACTTCATCAGTCATTTATTAAATGTCTACTATGTGCCAGGCCCTGAGAATACAGAGATAAAACTGAAAGATAAAAATGAAATTTTTATGTATTTTATGGGGGACACTTGAATACATCCCCCCACACCCACAAAGTAATTTTAAAAGTATATAGAAACAGTACATAGAAAGCAAATACAAAGTAATTTTGCACTGAGTGTGAATTCTTTGTGCAGGATATTAGTGTGGAAGGATGTGTTTGTCTGTGCACATACATGTTATCTTTGCAAATATATGTGCAGCTCTGTGTGCATGTCCATTTTGTTCATGGCTCATTTGTACAGATGTGTCCCGTGTCCTTTCCCCATAAAACACTGGCTTTAATATGATAAATCCCTGAAAGCATTTGGATCATAACATCTTAAATTTAGACCCGGAGGGCATCTGAGCAGCCATTTTTCTGCCTTCTTCATTTTACAACGAAAGAAACCAAGTCTCAGAGGTTCTGCGTGGGGTGGCAATTTGCTATGTCAGATCCAGGCTAGGAACCCCATGGACCCCAAGTTCAAATTCATCTCTTTTCCCACTACAATCGATTGCCTCTCCCGTTTCCCCTTAGCTCGTGAGAGAGGGGAGAGAGGGACCATCTACTTTGTGGCTTTAGCCCCTAACATTCCCCTAGGTAAGGTTCCCTTCCCCTTCTTGCCCCAGAGACCTATTTAGCTCTATTTCCCCTTCCTGCCCCCTCCTGAAGTCCGAGGTGTTTAGGGAAGGCAGCCCTAGGCAGGTCTTGGTCTCACCCCCCCCAAGGGAGGTGGAGAAGAGGGGGGAGCTTGGAGGGCAGAGGCTGGACCCAAGGCTGAAGCTAAACCCGCCTTAAGTTACAGTAATCACTTCACTTCTAGTCCCGACTGGCTTTCTCCCTGGGGCTGGGGGCGTGGGTGAGTATGTAGGGATGCGTGCGAGCCAGTGGGACGGGGGATTGCCTCCCAGTTTTGTTTCCAGGAGCTCGGCAACCTCCCTTTGGAAGTCATCACCCCGTGGAGGGGGAACGAGGGGCAGATGAGCCGGGGGCTATCCCTGCGCTGGCTTGGAGAGCACTTTTCCTCTCTCTTGCCCACAGGGCATCCCTCCTCTCAGGACGCTTGCATCCAAAACAAAACAGTTTTGTTGTCTTTTATTTGTCTGCACACTTTTTTTTTTAAAGACTACAGGGGAGGTTTTTGCTTTCTTTCCAAAACCCCTTTTAACTTTTTGCTTTTCACTTTGTGTCTGGGGTCATAAGGAACATCCACTGGAAGATGCCATCCCTGGCATCGGCAAACCAGAGCCTTGGCGAGCCCGAGGATTACTCCTACGGGGACTGGTACTCTGAAGGACCCACCTCCGAAGGAAAGTTACCGCAACCAGAGCCGTAAGTTTGGAAACTCCCTTTCCCGGCTTCCCAGGGGATTTGCGTTCCAATAGCTCCTCTGCTCCGAGTTAAGCAGCAGTTAGCTCAGAGCAAGGAATTCTAGCCCTAACTAGGCAACTGAATTGGCGGGATGATCTTGGACATGCCATGAACTTTCTCTGAGTTTCAAGGTTTTCCCATCTGTGAAATGGGCTTAAAAAAAATTCTCCTCCACCTATCTCAAAAGGGCTGGTGTGGAGAATTATTGAATTGCAAAAGACGGATGAAAAAGTGCTTTGCAAAATATAGCAGGTAATGAGAATTCCCCCAAGCAATGTTTTCTGTTATCCCTAGAGATCCTTTATTCACCCTCCTTAATACAATCCATCAACTCCTGGGCTGGAAAGTTCTGTTGAGATTCATCTCTTCCTCTATTTATGATCGGGTAAATTGCCTCTTCTTTCTGGGTCTCAATCTCATCCTCTTTAAATGGGAGTCACAAGACTCAGGTTAGAATCCTGCCTCATCTCCACCATCTGGGCGACTTGGAGAAAATCCCTTAGTCCTTTTGGGTCTCAGTTTCCTCAGTTGTGAAATGAGGGACTTGGACTCGATGATCTACGACCCCATGATTCCCAGCGCCCCCAATGTTCTTTCTAACTCTGACAACCTATATGTAAAAAGTTTTATTCCGTGCAGAGAAAACTCTATTGAGTAATGTCTGGTTTTCTGCTAGAAAGTGGATAAGAAGAAGGGAGATTCAAGAAACAGCTTTGGAAGCAGAAATAAATGATTCTGGAAATACCGATGATCTTTTTATTTGAGGGGTTGCTTCCTTAGCTGTTATTGGTGTTTATTCTGGGTCCCTGATCTTTTAATATGTAAATGAAACGATAGCTTTGTTAGAAAGCTGGATGGGAGCAGAGCAAGGTAGAAACGGTCTCATTTATCTTGGCTCTGAAACTTTGATGTCCTTATTTAGACCAAGCATGTCAGAAAAGTGAGGGATACAGCAGATAAATCATCTCCACTGGGGCAGGTCTAAGAGTAGGTTCTTGTTCTCTTCCCATTCTTTTTCCCACAGCCAGCCTCCCGCCAAAGTCCGGCCCCATCCCCACTTGGACAATCTGTTTTATGAGGTAGGAAACAGCATAGGTAAGGTGAGGGAATTGCAGAACCAGCTGTACTCACATCTGCTTCACATCAGCTCGAACCTTAGAAACTAGAGATGGAAAAAACAACAACTAGTGAATGGTACTCCCTGGGGCCTCCCGTCCGGGTTATTCAGGCAAGGGAGATTATCCCCGGCTGGTTATGAGAGAGGTTTTATAGTTCCAGGAGGCTCCAGTCACCCTGCTTACGGTGGGGGCAAAGGAAAGGCTGGACGTGGGATGGTGGCCAGCAACTCATAAGCAGGGCTTTGTACCATTCATTCTCCTTCTCTCCTTCTGCACTGGCTAGTTAGGTTTGGGGGGAATAAAGAGAGGAGATGAAGCATTTGACTCAGAGTACGTTTTGGGAAGAAGCTAAAGGAGGAAAGAGAATGAGAGATGGAGAAAATGAATGCAGGAGAAGGTAGAATTTCAGAATAGAAGGTGAGAAAAGGGGGGAAAACATTTTAGGGGCAGGAATCCCATCCCTACAGGGCAGGAATTTCCCAAAATTTACCCTCATGCTATCCTGGATTCTGGGCTAACTTTTGCTATCTGACCATAAATTTCTGTGGAGATATGGCATCACCCTTAATTAGGAACGGAGGAGAGTTCTGTCTCTTTTCTTGGGCTTCCTGGGAAACTGTAAGAGTTTAAGGAGCCATGAAGAGAATCCAGTCTCCTACTGACTCATTGAGAGACTTTGGGTAAACCACATGCTTTTTTAAGCCTTTGTTCCCCAATCTGGTGGGCTGGTGACATGAATATTGTATTAGGGAGTCCCCTTCAGTGCAGGAGGGAGAGATCTGCAATGGCATCCTTCGGTTTAATCTGGATATCAAGGAGCTAACTCTGACCCGGCTCCTCCTGGCTTGTGTGCTACTAATCCATCAATGTCCCAATGCATCCGTGACATCTACCATATGGGAACACATTCCATTGATGTGTCTCCTCATCTCTCCATGATGCTTCCAGAAATCCTTCACAGAAGAGCCCTGTCCCTATCCCCCAAATGCTGGGACTTTTTCTCTATGTCCCAGGATCAAAGGATCCAGAATTGTAGGGGGCATTAGAGAATGTCTAGTCCAACCCCCCCTCATTTTAAAGATGAGAAACCTAGATAACAAAGCCAGAATTTGAACTCAGATCTTCTGACTCCAAAACTGGGTTTCTTTTGCCCTGTATCACATCTGACTCTTGATGGAGTTACTGAAAATTAAGTCAAGGCTATGACTGGAGCGGTTGGGGGTTGCCGGCTGTTGGGTAAGGAGGGATTGATCAGAATGTGACAGAGTGGGAGTTTTTAGGATTCTTAAGCATCCCGCCATGGTATGTACCATCATTAAGTAACAGTCTGAAGATGAGATCGTGACCAGAGTCTGGTCACTTTGCCAACTTTCCAGCATTCAAAATCCCCTGGCTGTTCCTGGGAACAGGCTGGGATCCTGTGGGTTTTACCCCTGCTTGACTTTTCCTTTGGAGAATAAATTCCAGACGAGTCAGACAGGTGGACACTGAGTAAAGTGGATCGATGACTGCCCAGCCCTGATATTGCCATTGACCGCCATTATCATGTTTGACCTTGGCCATGACCTTGTGAGTAGATGTGACCCCATTTTTGCAAATGAAACCAAAGAAGTGAAAAGGAGGCGGTTTTTTGGTTTGTTTTTTTGCCTTTCTCTGAACCCCCTGCAGGTTAGCGAGTGGTTGGCGCATAGGAAGAGACACATAAATATGTACTGACCGCCTGGGTTCCTGGCTCTGCGCTTTCTATAACAAAGTCGGCTTCCAGTTAACGGTAGGATTGGGACTCCATCCTTGGTCTTCTGCCTGTTAAGTCCCATATTTGTTCCCCTACACAAAGTGATGACAGACGATGAAAGGAGATTGAGAGGGGGGAGACTGGAGCTCCACAACCCTCTATGAGGCTTGGAAGCAGCAACAGAGAGCCAAGGGCTCTGGAGCGTATCCCGTTACCAGAAATGTGCGGTGTTGGCCAGATCCTGGGGTTACATTGGACCTAAATAGAGGGGATGTGGCTCAAAACAAATGAATCACTGGCCTGGGACTATGATATTTTGTGGTTGCAAGGAGACATTAAAAAAAAAAAAAAAGGAATTATTATAATGCTGTTGGACCTTTGGGAATTGGCTTCTATCACTACTTTTGCTTCTTCCCCAGCTGTGATTTTGAGGGGGGTAATCTACTGATTTCTTTTTTTGGTGTGGGGGGGTTTCACAAGTGACTGAGAGCAGGGTGGTACATGCAGAGTCTGAGCTCATTACCCTTCCCATGCTCACCATCAACTCTTTGATCTTTGCTGCTCCTCACACAGGACCCTCCGTCCGGCTGTCCTCCAGGCTCAGGCCACTTCTCTCTTCCTCTCTGACTTCTGGCTCACTAGTTTCCTTCAGTCTCAGTATCTCATCTTCCCAAAAAAGCCTTTCTCGATCCACCTTAATCTAAACTTCGGTCTTTCCTCTGAGATGATTTATGCTGCCCCCATTTATCCGGCTGTTATCCTATTTTTGTGTAGTTTGCAGATTGTCTTGTGAACTCCTCGAGGCCAGGGATTTTTAATTTTTATTATTTTTGCCTTTCTTTGTACACCCAGCACTTTAACACATTATCTGGCACAAAACAGGAGCTTAATAAATAAAACTGGCTGGCTGGGTTCAGATCCTGGCTGTAGTTGCCCATAATAAAATGATTTGGGGCACCATCATCAGAAGGCAATGTGATTTTTGTGCCTCAGTTTCTCTAGGTATCTGGTTTAGCATTTTTCTAACACAATTAGGTCATAGTTGATCCTCAGAAAAAGCCATCAAAATAGGAAAAAGTTACTATTCCCTCATCATTCATAGAAATATAGAATCACACAGTCATACGACCATAGACTGGAAGGGACCCTAGAGATTTTCAAATGAAATCCTCTCATTTTACAGATTAGTAAATCATCCAGAAAAGTAAAGTGATCTGCCCAAGATTACACAAATAGTAAGTGGCAGATTTAGAATTAAAACCTGGTCTTCTGACTCTAAGCACCATGTTCTTCCTTGTCTACCTTGCTTGATAACTGTTCTTCATGCATTTCCTTATACTTATTATTTCTTTTAGAAATGGCAATGGCATTTAAAAAACTTTCTTTGTATTTTATTTCTCAATATCAAGCATTTATTTTTCTTTTTTTTATTTAATAGTTTTTATTTACCAGATATATGCATGGGTAATTTTACAACATCAACAATTGCCAAATCTTTTGTTCTAATGTTTCCCCTCCTTCCCTCCCTCCCCCCAGATGGCAGGTTGACTAATACACGCTAAACATGCTAAAGTATAAATTAAATACAATATATGCATACATGTCCAAACAGTTGTTTAAGCATTTATTTTTCTTTTGCTCCCTCTCTCCCTCTCATTTTAAAGACAGATCCTTATAACAAAGACCCATCGTCTAGCAAAACAAATTTCTACCTTGTTCATGACCAAAAATATATAAATGGTTTCATATCCCAAGTTTATCATTCTCTATCCAGAATGAGGAGCAGAATTCATCACCAGTTCTCTGGAATCATTCTTAGTTGCTGTATTGATCAGAATTTTATCAAAGTTGTTTGTCCTTACAATATTTTCATTCAATAAATTGGTTTTTTTGATCCAACATCTGCCTTCTTCTCTCCCCTCCCTTCTTCCTTCCTCTCTCCTTTCTCTTTCTCTTCTTTCCTCCTCTTCCACCTTCTTCTCCTTTACCTCCTCCTCTTCCTCTTTCTTTCTTAGGCCTTTTTTTCTCTCTCTCCTCTCATCCTTTCACTATCTTCCTTTCTTAGAGAGCTAAACTCCTATTGTGAAAATCAAAGAATTTTATGATTTGGGAATCTCAGAGATCATCTAACCCAGGGATTCTTTATTCATGGTCTGCAGACCTCCAAAAGATTCATGACTAGATTTCAGAGTATCTATATGAATGTGGATAGAAAAAAAAATGCACCTTTATTTTCAGTGGCTTTTGAATTCTTTTGTAATTATAGGTATTTTATTTTATGGATTTAAAACAGACGCATAATGATAATTATGGAGCTATAGAGAGAGGAATTGCACATGTTTAACATATTGGATTGCTTGCCATCTGGGGGAGGGGTAGGGAGAAGGGAAGAAGAAAAAAATTGGAACACAAGATTTTGCAAGGGTGAATGTTGGGAACTATCTATGCATGTGTTTTGAAAATAAAAAGCTTTTAAAAATTGAGAAAAGGAAAATTCAGTAACACTGAATGTCTTATGAGCAAATTTGCATTTTCTGAAGCATCTTATCTGCCACAAGGACATTTTTTTTCTTACTGTATAAGAGAATTTAAAAAGTTTAATATGATTATTAATTTTATCAATGGAATATAAGAGGAAAATAAATTCGATGAAAAATAAGTACACAGAAATGGTTTTCCTATAACTTTTTTTCTTCAGGGCTGATGATTTTTATCTCCCTTATGCTCTTATCACATTATGTTTTGCTATAATAAAAAAATGCATATTTATTTTAATAGATTCATTATTCTGAGAAGGGGTTCACAGGTTGTCAAAGAGGAAGACTCTCTGATCTAATCCGATGCTTGGCTTATTTAACAGGGGAGGAAATGGGACCTAGAAAAATGAATGAATCATCCCCATCTCCAGTAGTTGAGAATCAGCCATATTTATACATGAACCCAAGTCCTGATTCTAAATTTCTTTTGAGGTAATTAGGGTTAAGTGACTTGCTTCGGGTCACATAGCTAATAAGTATCTGATCCTGGCTTTGAACTCAGGTCCTCCTATCTCTAGCACAAGTGCTCTAACCACTGTACTACCTAGTGGCCACTGACTCTAAATCTGATTGTCTTTCTAAGCACCGCACTGCCCTTGGAATCTGTCCCTGCCATGTAGGAACTAAAATTCTAATTGGAGGTATGATGTCTGGGAAGACATTCTCCTAACCAGAGCCATAGGAAGGGCCAAGGATTTCCTGTGAGGTCTCTTGCAGTCATAGGATATTAAAATCCTGGAAAATAGTGCCAGGGAGCCCAGACTGCATGCTCAGGGCTCTCTGTCCTAGGCTGCATCCCTCACCAAGCCCTTAGGAAAACCTAGCCCAGCTGCACTCCAGGTGAGATCTGTGATGGTTCGGCGACGGCCAATAGCACAAACTATTTCCTTCCTTCATGATGAACGCAACGCTGTTGAGGACTGGACAATATTCTCTAAATTCATAGAATGAACGTATTGCTCTGCTCTAGGGTCTGCATTTTAGGAAAAGACCTGCTGGATGGGGGCAGGGAGAGGAAGAAGGGGAAGGGGGTTGTTCTAAGGAGGCCCACAGACCATCTGCATAATACATGCTGGGATTTATAAGGCAGGGAGTAATTTCTGTAAATCCAATCCTGCTTCCCTCTGGGGAGACTGACTTGTGGTGAACATTGAGCCTGGTTTTTTTTTTCCCTTAAATGCCTTCTTCCTGCGCAGAGAAACCTGCCTTCTTTTCCTTAACTCCTTTCATTCTAGGCTGGGATGAGGGGGAGGTGGGGAAACTCAGCCAGAGGGTTTTTTAATGGGTTTCATAGCAAAAAGAGCAGAAACAGGATCAAGTACTGGGGGATGTTAGAAAGCGGCTCATCTCAACCCTCATTTTACAGATGAGTGAATGGATGGCTATATGAATGAATGAATGAAGGAGCAAAGGAATGAATGAAAAAAACCGTTTCATTTATTAGCACTTACTTTGTACCATAATCTTCGCTAAGTGCTGGGAATACACATTTTTAATTAATTTTTTAAAAACTGGCCATTTATTTATTTACTCAATTTGATTTTATTTTTTCCAATCCCATGATAGACATTAAAAAAGCAGTCACTACCCTGAAGTAGCTTATACTCTAAAACATAGAAGAAAGTGGTTGCCAGGGAGGGATACTTTTGGTTTGGAAAATTACAGGGAATCTGATTAGAATCAGAGGAAAGAAAGTTAACATCCTTTCCAGGATTAATGGCAGTATTGATTTGATTATAGTTCTAAAGTTCAGCAAGACAGCTGGCAAGAAAGTAGGGGGAGAGCAGAGTGGGGTTTGGCTAGGGCTGATCTGAAATAGTGGGTCCTGGGAGGGATAAAACAGATGGCCCTTGGAGAGGTTCAAATGATTCCCCAAACTCAAGTCTTCTGGATCCAAATCAAGGAGATTATAGATATATGTAAAGATATATGTAAGCATATGCCAACTTTAAAGTGCTGTATGTGTTAATGATTAGCGCTCTTTCTTTTGGATCAGGGTTCTTTCTTTGTACACAGATCCTAAAGTGAATCCAGAGCCCAGGGCCTAACTTGACTTTCCAGACTTCTTACTCACCCTTACCTGGTTCTGTTAGGCCCTGGGCTCTAAAGCTCACCTTTTACCATCCATCTTTGCTTTCCTGATTTTCCACTGGGTCTTAGTGATAGCCAATGGCTTCTTAGTCAGATAAAACATATCCTAAAGAACAGGAACCTACAACAACTAACAGTGCTTGGCACATGATAGGCAGCTAACAAATGCTTGTTGATTGTTTGAGAGCAGAACGGTTTGGTGTCACAGAAGTATTAAGTCCCAAAGTTAAGGTTCGGACAGAGATCCCTGACTCCAAGTCTTACCTCCTGCTCTTTGTGCCATCTATTCCATCCTTTGCTTGAGAGCCTACAGGCGAAGGAAGCTCCTGGAGCAGCTTTGGGCAGCTCAGACTGGGCAACTTCATCCCACTGTGTTGATGGTTGCTCATCCTTCGTTCTTGAAAAGGACCATGACTTCAGGGAGGTGGTACCATGACCATGATTTAAGGGAGGGAGGGCTGGGCTAGGTCCCCTGCCTCATTTTCCCCTCCAGAGCCTTCTGGGTCCAATGGCCAGATGTGGATCATGACAACTGGAGATGGCCCTGGATGAAATGGGAGACTTGAGCTTTTGTAAGCTAAGATCTTCTACAGGTCTCTGTTTGAAGTCATACTCATTCAAGTGATGAAGACTAAATAGGCCTCTTTCACCTATTCCCAAAAATCTAAGTTAAGTGAATGAATGAGTGAAGAATGAATGAATGAATGAATGAATGAATGAATGAATCTGGGAGGGGAAAGTCAGGGTTTCTGGCCAAAGCAGAAATGTTCATAATATATGTTCAGTCTGAGTCAGTCACAACCCAAATAATGACCAACTGGAACTTGGCCTAGGACCTACTGGTGGCCAATTAGAATCAGATTGGTTTTAGTTTAAAGCCTGATCCTTTTTTTTTTTAATAAATTTTTATAATTATAACATTTTCTTTGACAGTACATATGCATAGGTAAATTTTTTTTTACAACATTATCCCTTGTACTCCTTTCTGTTCTGAATTTTTCCCCTCCTTCCCTCCATCCCCTCCCCTAGATGGCAGGCATTCCCATACATATCAAATATCTTATAGTACATCCAAGGTACAACATATATGTGCAGAACCGAATTTTGTGGTTGTTGTTGTTGTTGCAAAGGAAGGATTGTATTCGGAAGGTAAAAATAATCTGGGAAGAAAAACAAAACAAAACAATGTAAAGCCTGATCCTTAAGAAAGAAATCTAGCCAATAAACCCCAAGATACCTTGGGAGGATTCAGATGAGGAAAAGACAAAAAATGTTTTAAGAGCATGGTTAGGTAAGCGTATGGTACCCTATGTGGACAAAGGGAGGAAAGGCAAGGATGGCAAACAATCAATAATCCAAATAATGCTTGGGGGGGGGGGGGAATTCTGTCTATCTCAGCTACCGTAGACACTTCCTAGTGGTAAGATTAGTTCCTAAATCACAAGTTTCTTCTTAACTCCTTCTCAAGGTACTTTGTTGCAAAATTGTCCTAGGAACAGATTCATCTTGACCTTTATTCATTTATTTTTTGTCTAGGTTTATTCGAAGCTGAGACATTATTTTTGCAAACATGTCATGGGGATGATTAAAATAAAACACATTTAACCCAGAGGGGAAAAAGTATGTTTCAGGAGAAGCGACAAGGGCATAGCCGATATTTTTCTGTCCTGCCCCCTCCTTAGGGATATAAAACCTCTTCTTTGAGGAGCTATAAGGCTGTTCTCTGACTTCTGCCAGTCTTTTCATACCAGAGGTACCAAGCATCCCTCCAAGGGCAGGACAGCGAGGCTCAGGGCTGCCTGTGCTACAGGATGGCCATAAATAGAAGGAAGGACAGAGAGGAAGAGGAAAGGAGGATAGAGAGGGGAAAAAACAAGGAAGGAAGGAAGGAAGGAAGGAAGGAAGGAAGGAAGGAAGGAAGGAAGGAAGGAAGGAAGGAAGGAAGGAAGGAAGGAAGGAAGGAAAAGGAAGGAAGGAAGGAGGGAAGGAAGGAGGGAAGGAAGGAGGGAAGGAAGGAGGGAAGGAAGGAGGGAAGGAAGGAAGGAAGGAAGGAAGGAAGGAAGGAAGGAAGGAAGGAAGGAAGGAAGGAAGGAAGGAAGGAAGGAAGGAAGGAAGGAAGGAAGGAAGGAAGGAAGGAAGGAAGGAAGGAAGGAGAAAATGAGCATAATTAAGTGCCTGTTATTTGCCAGGCACTGTGCTAAGTGGTTTACAAGTATTATTTCCTACAACAACCCTAAAGATATGCGCTATATTTATCCCCGTTTTGGGGGAACCTGAGGTAAACAGGCCCAGGGTCCCACAGCCAGTGAATGTCTGGGTCAGATCTGACTCGGCTTCTGGACTTCCGGCCCCACACCGACCACTGCACTACTTGGCTGTCTCTCAGGGCCGGTGCTAATGGACATCAGAGCTGCCACAGCCACCAGGTCCTGGGTATCCATCAATACACATCGATAGCTTTTAAGTCACTCATCTAAGTCACTTCTAGCACTTTGTGTTTTAAACCTGACCAGCACTTGCTGCTCTAAAAGGCTAACGGAGTGGCCCTGGCAGCCACGCTCGGAGTTTCTCTGTCCTGTGTCTCCAGGTCCCCAGGAGCCCCCCTGCCTTTCCCTACCATCCCCCCCCCTTAGCTGCCCGGGGCCCATGTTTTGGAAGGCCCAGTGATGCCCCACGATCCTGTTGTCCCTTGCCCCCTGGTCTGATGAAATAACAATAAAATCCCAAAACCCCTGAGCTGGAAGGGCCCCTAGTACATCTCCAACCAGTAGAACAAACTATTCCCAACAAACCAGACGAGTAATTGTCTCTTTCCACGGGGAGACTTGTGGCCTGGAAAACTCGCTTCCTTCCAGCACAAGCCATTTCCTTCCTGACAAGTTTACAACTTTAGGTCTAGGAGAGACTTTTTCACTCACCTAACTCAGCCCGACCGTCCTACAAATGAGGAAAATGAGCCATTGAGACTGTTACCTGTCCCAAGTCAGACAGCAAGGGGCAGAACCAGGAATCTGAACCCAACTTCCCTGACTAACCGGCGCTCTCCCCAGGACAGCCTGCCACGAAACGGCTCTGATTGTTTGTGTGAGCGGCAGCATGGACAGTGGATAAGAGACTCAATTTGTTCTAATCTTGCCCTTTGGGGGCTAAAAAAAACCAAATCTAATCTCTCTTCACATGTCAGTCCTGGTAAACAGCTATCACATGCCCCCAAGATTTCTCTTCCCCAGAGTTCAGGGGAAACCCTCGCAGTTCTTTCAGTGAGTCCTTTCCACCCTCGGTCACACATCCCACTTTCTCACCACCCCCAGACCAAACAAACAATCTGACTGAGATCTGAGCAGGACGGAGCAGGATGGGACTCTCCTCCTACCGAACCTCAGAGCAGGGAGACAGGGGGGCAGCAGCCTTGGGGCTGGCCAGGCAGTCAGACTCTGGGAAAGTCATTCAGCTTCCTGCCTCAAGAATCCCTCAGTAAGCTCTCCCTCACAGACAGCTGTGGTCAGCCTTCCCACACCAGAAGTCCCCATATTTACATTGACAAAATCACCAGTTTTTCATGTATTTACCTAAGATCATATTTCCCTTTTTTTAGATGTCACATCACAATGTGGAGTCCCACGGAATCTGTTGTTGGGATCATTGTCTAGCTACCTTTCTACCATCTTTCACATGGACAGTTCATTTTTCAAACCCAAATACCTTAGAGAATTTACTATTAAATTTCATCTTATTAGATTAAGTCCATTATTCTAGCCTGTCTACGTCTTTTTGAATTTCAAATCCATAATCCAACATATCTTTCCTAGCTTTGTATTAGTCATATATTTGGTAATTAAATACTGTCTATGCCTTTATCCAACTCTGATAAATATGATGAATAAAATAGGACCAAGCATGGATAATGGGACATTTTCTCAGGGATTTCCCTGCAGGTTGACATGACATTTTAAAGATGTGTGTGTATATATATATGTGTGTGTGTGTGTGTGTGTGTGTGTGTGTGTGTGTGTATATTATGTGTGTATGTATGTATATAGTGTTTATATCTATATGTCTATATAAAGAGACATTTGTTATTCAGAAATTTCAGTTATGTCTGATTCTTCATGACCCCATAGGGAGTTTTCTTGGCAAAATGCTGGATTGGTTTGGCATTTACCTTCTCTAGCTCATTGTACAGATGAGGAAATTGAGCCCTCCAAGAACTCTAAGCCCAGTTCCCTGTGGTACCCTTTATGTCCCCCTCTCAGCCTTATTTCCGAACTCAGCATCCTCATTTCCTTCAACACTCTTCACGTGGCATGATATACCAATATACCATCTGCAGTCTGACCAGGGCACAGAGCAGGGAAGATCTTCCTCTGGAGTCTCTCCGTGCAGCCTCAGATTAAATTATCTTTTGGTTATCACATCATACTCCTACCTTATATTGAGTTTACTGTCTGGTAAAACCCATAGGCTTTTTTTCTTTTTAACATGAACTGTAATTGTCTACCCACATCTTTCTCTCCACCCCTTTATATGTATACAATTGAGTTTTTTCAACCTGTGTTTACAACTTAAACTTATTCCTATTGAATTTCTTCTTCTTAGATTCAGAATATTATTTTAACCTGTTGAGATATATGAGGAACACAATTCTGTCATCCAACTGCCCCTCCTGGTTCCATGCCAGAAACAAGATATCTCTGCTTTTATTCAAGCAATGGGAAAAATTGCATTTAACAAACACTTCAGTGATGCTCACCTGGAGATCTCCCTCTTAGTCTTGCTCTGTCCAGTCAACAAGTTTGAAATGTGCCTCCCTATACAATATTTCAAGCAGCTAGGTGGTAAGGGATTCAAATACAATCTTAGACAGTTAAGGGCTGTGTTCCCCTGGGCAAGTTATTCAACCCCAATTGTTTCTAAAATATCCCCCAAAAAACCAAAAACTCAATCTCTCTCACCTCTCCTATCTTTTCATCTGACCATACCTTTTCCATCTGGTCCACAAGGATATCATGAGAGACTGTATCGGACGCCTTTCTCAATCCAAGTCTGCCACGTCTATGGAATTGCTCTGATAAATCAGATAAATTTCAACTCTGGCAGCTGCAAAATTCATGTTGTGTTGTGGTTGTTTGTCCTTTGTTCTGGAACCATGACATCATGGAGGTGATGTGCAAGAGGATTGGATTAAAGTGAGGGAGGCTGGGCCCCTTCAGAGCCATCTGGGTCCAGTGGCCAGATATAATCAGGGTGACTGGAGATGGTCCTGGATGCAGTGGGAGACTTTGCCCTTTTTAAGCTAAGTTCTACAAGTCTCAATTTGAAATCATACCCATGCAAGTGATCAAGGCTAAATAGAAATCGAGGGAAAAAATGGCCTCTTTCACCTAGTCTAAAAAAAAATCTAAATAAGCGAGTGAATGAATGAATCTGGGAGGGGAAGACCTTTAGGGTCTTTAGCAGAAATGACTGCTATTTACATTCAATCTGAATCAATCAGAACAGAAATGATAACCAAATGGAACTTGGCCTAGGATCTACTGGTGGCCAATTAGAATCAGACTGGGTTTGTTTTAAGGCCTGGTCCTTAAGAAAGAAATCTAGCCAGTAAACCTCAAGATATCTTGGGAGATTTCAGAGATGTAAAGGAGAAAAAAAGGCTTTTAAGAGTTGGTTCTTGGTCATCCCATATTAAGTCCAACATGATCATTGCTTCTCTTGTTTCAGACAGGCAGGAGTCCTGGAGAGACCTCTCTGCTGAGTATCTATCTCTCCCTGACTAGTGTGATAGAAAGGAACTATAAAACTACTGACTGTGGGAGTATCAGGGGCCGGCTGACTCAGTAGAAAGTGATGAGATGGTGGAGAAATGTCCTCCTCTGGATCGATCTACTCTGAATTTTATCATGAGAAAAAAGATTAAAACTTGCACTTGCACATTGCTTTATGCTTTCTAAAGCATTTTCCCATCTGCTATTTGGTCTTCACAGTATCTCTGTAAGAGAATCAGGGCAGGGATTATTGTTATTCCCTTTCCACACTTGAGAAGACTGAGACCCAAAGACAGGAAGCTTCTTGCCCAAGATTATGCCCCAAGAGTGAGTTAGAAGGCACCCAGCTGTGGAACCTAGACTTCCTGAGTCCCCCCATTGCACCAAACAGGTGCCTATGGAATGACAATTTCCACTCCCCTCCAGCATTTCCAAAGGTCCCCACGGGGTGTGGAGACTGGAATGAATACTAAAAGGTGTTTGTTACAGGCACATCTGGAATGTTAGGAACATCTCAAGGTCCAGACAGTAGGTACCTGCTTGGAGTGGGGGACAAGGGACAAAGGGAAATCATGTCTGGTGTGTGCTTGTGTGAGCAGAGCGCATACAGTGATGGGCAATGGGAGGGAGAGAACAAGCATTTATGAAGCACCCACTGTGTGCTAGGCACTGCACTGAGTGCTTCATGAATCTCTCGTTTGATCACACAAGGTATGAAATGCAGGAGGATATGGGAGTGAGTGGATCCCTCTACATGGGGAGATGTCACCAGTTCACTGCAATATAGCAGGAAAAAATACTGCATTTGGAATCAGAAAACTCGGCTTCAGTCCTGCTCCACTTATTGAGTAAACCTCTTCCTTTCTGAGGC
Source organism: Sminthopsis crassicaudata (assembly GCF_048593235.1). Lineage (NCBI taxonomy): Eukaryota > Metazoa > Chordata > Mammalia > Dasyuromorphia > Dasyuridae > Sminthopsis > Sminthopsis crassicaudata. The sequence goes on from NC_133618.1 coordinate 661,549,414, forward strand.
TCAATTTTCTCACATATAAAATGAGAGAGGGGTTTGACATCTCAAATCCCTTTGAGGTCTAAACCCTATGGTGGAAAGAACACTCCAGGGTCAAGTCCCGGTCCTTGAGGAAGATGAGATGGGGGAAGTTCCACTGTACAAACCATAGAAAAATAATATTTTTTTATAAGTGATGAAGTTTGTCTTTCATGTTCCCAGGATCCCCTGCTTCCTGCCTCCTCCCCTGGTCTGTACGGTTCCCTTCCTGTCAAAACCTGCTCTCATCATTCACTGTGACTCTGAGGGTCAATGGCATTCTCAACCAGAGTCCCCCTTGGGAAGTCTCAAATCCTAGACTTTTCAATGTTCAAGCTGATAGGAACCCCCGAGATCCTTGAATCCATTTGCCAATGGGGACATTGGGAAAAGAACCCATCTATATGGATATGTTTGTTAAGCATCAAGGTAGGGGGATGGTCTTTCTTGGGAACCTTAGAAATCATAGCACCGGTTACAGAGAGAAGGCGTTTCTAACTCAGTCCATGCCCTCCTAAAATCCCTGCCAAAGGAGGGGCCCAGATGACTTGCTTTGTCAGCTCTCGCTCCCCAAGTATTTCCCTGGGGAGAGAGGAAGGGGTGGTCCTGACTTCAGTTATGGGGTCACAGCGTTCTCCGTCTCTGGGGCTGGGTTGCTGGAGGCCTTCCCCTTCCCTCTACGTTGTAATTTCCCAAGCATAACATGAAGAAGGAAAGTGATGTCCTAGTGAATGTGCTTCGGGATCCAGGGCAGATGAGGGTGGCGGAATTAAGAATTGGGACAGGACTGGGAGATGATGGATGATGGTTCTCTTACAGCCTTCTCTCCTCCATCGATCCATCCAGCCCAGGACCTCCTCTTTGCTCTCAAGCTGTGTTCCTCTTGAGGCCCCTCTGTTCCAATCCTTCACTTTTATAGAAACGATTGGATTTAGGAACCCATCCAAGGACCTGGGTCTTGTTCTTCAGAGTCATTTATGCCAGCTAAGACTATTGAGCTATAACTAACTGCCAACTCTATGGAGCAGCTTCTGTGTCTACAGAGAGGAAGAGGAGGAGGAGGAGGAGAGATTCTCTCACTATGGTGATCTCACAGGCTAGTTGGTGATGTAGAAAACCTTAGATTTGAAGTCACTTTAAGAGGATTATCTCATCTGACCACCTGTTTTTACAGATGAGGAAACTGAGGCAGAGAGAGGGGAAGTGACTTATAGTTGCACAGCTAGGAAGTTTTATAAGTACGACTTGAAGCCAGAAGACCATATGTTCTTTGAGGGCAGGGAAACTTTCATTCTTGCCTTTGTACCAGTAGTGCCTGGCACATCGCAGAAATCTAATAAATAACCAGTGAATTAACTTGATTTCCTACCTGCTGATCATCAGTGTCCCCTGGCTCACACATGAACCAAAGGGTGAGACACATTGGGGTGAGATCCCAAGTGAGAATGGACGGTCAGACTTTGAGGGCTGCAGAAGGATGTGAACTCTAGGGAAGACTTCTTGGAGGAGATGATCCTAAGGAAGGGACAGAATTTGGAATGGGAGATCATTCTAGGGTTGGGGGATATCATGGGGAAAGGTGCAGGGCCCACAATAATCCTGTTCACAGCATTATGGAAAGTAGACTGACAGTTGGGATCATAGAGGTCATGGAGTCCCATTCCTCCATTTAGCCTCCAAGCCACCTGAGACCTTGTAGAGGTGAGGTGATTTCCCCTGGTGTCAGGTGCAGAATTTGAACCCAGACTCCCTGATCCCAAACTTGATGTTCTGTCCCTGTTGGGGAGGATGAGGGACCCAATGAAGCAGGAGCATGTTGGGGAGCCGTGAGAGAGGAAGGTAGCAGAGAGCCAGGAGCCAGAGAAGCATTCCTAGAACCATGGCCCGCGGGCTCTCGCCTGTCTCTTGTCCTTGGGGCTGGGCGAGTTCTGCTCACATCTTTGTGTCTCTTTCTCACTGTCTCCAGAATTATTCCAGCCTGCCACCACAGCTTCCCGCCCAGCCTTTACCACACCTGCGTGGCCTCGCTGTCGGTGAGTATTCGTGGGCCTGGGACTCCCCCCTGCTCCAGAGCCTGCCCCAGCACGGGATGGGCCTGAGGTCCGGGCAGAGTGGGGGTGCCGGGGCCTTCCCCTCGCTCACTTGCCCAATCACCATCTCCTATAGCATTAGGGAGACCCAGGGAAGTGGAACAGTTGTTCTCAAGTTTGCAATCCTCCTCTCCATTCCTTGGGATCCTCTTCCGTTTAGACGGGGCCCCATGAATCTTTCCCAGGCTGAGGGTATTGACTTTCCCTTCCCCTAGAGCATTTTCACTGGACAATCTTGTGTTGATCAGTCTATCTTCTGCACCCTTACCTGTGTAAATCACAGCCCCTGTTAAATCACACATCCCTGGGAATACAACGGTCATATTTCCATTTTATTCTTTCTAGCACCTAGGTCTGTGCTTGACACATAAATTAATAGTTTGTTTGTATACAGTGAAATGAGAATAGAGTAAAATGTGGAAGAGCTTTAGATCCCAGGGTAAGAAGTCTAGAACTCTCACCTTCATCTGCTTCATTGTCATCAAACAAAATTTAAATAGAATTTTAACATTTAGGCAATGGGGAGCTATCAAAGATTCTTGAACCTAGGAGAGTGACAGATGTTTAGACCTATCCATTAGACTGGCTCTGTTTGGAGGAAGGACACTAGGGTTAAAGGGGGATGGACTAGGGAAAGGGAAAGAGTTCCTGGGGAAGAGGGAAGAGCCCACAGTAGGGTCCTGTGTCCTTGAATATTCAGGGTCTAGTTTTCTGGGACAGTAGTAGATAGTTCAGGGTGTGTATAGGGTTGCCCTTCCTTACTTCTATTATATGGTGTCTCTCTTTATTAAAATGTGAGCTTTTCGAGAACAGAGACTGTCTTGCCTTTCTGAATGTATTCTCAGTGCTTACTTAGTGTAATACGTGGCACTCAGTAAGCACTAAATAAATGCTTTTTCATTCATTCATCCACTCATTCTGTCCCCAGTGATATTACATGAATTGTTACCAATCTTAGGATCTCTTGTCTATTCTGGATGACTATTTGTCAAAACACTGCACAAGTGATTCCTGTTCAGGTACAAGTAAGCTCTCTTGCAGCTCTGAAATACTGGGTTCTGGGCTTGCAATCACCCCAGTGGGACTTGCCTCTCTCCCTTGCAGCTGGCCACCATCTTGGTGCTGTCCCTGCTAGTGAAACGCCAGAAACTCTGCCTGAAATGCTGGAATGGGACCTTTGGACTTCCAAGGTACAGAGAAAGCTCTGGGATGGAGGGACACATCTAAGACCAGAGATAATCGAGTCTCTAGCAGAAGAAGATCTGGATTTAAGATCCAAGAGCTTGGGGTTAAATCCCCATTCTGCTAGGGACTTTTTAGGTGACCTTGGATAAGAATCAATTTTTAATCTATAAAATGATAATGATAGTCACAGAACACCTGTCTTCAGGGATATTGGATCAGAAAATATTCAATGAGTATGACCTGTTATTCAGAGCATTGCTCAAAATTCATTACCATTGGGCACCTATCAAAAGTTAGGGGAATTTGAAGGGACACAAGGATTTGTGACTGTTGAAGACTTGCCTGCATCCTTTGGTCCTGTAGACACAGGTACATTCATTTGAAATTCCTAGAATCACTTACAAGGTTTAGAAACCCTGATGGGGGAGAGCAACCAGAAGTTAGCTGTGTGTTTCAGGGTATGTTACTTAGCCTTTCTGAGACTCAGTTGCTTTGCCTATAAAATAGAAACAGCCCCATCCCGGGGGAGGGGGGGTTGGAAATCTGGTGAGATAACAAGAAAGGTGTGAGCATCCTGTATCTAATTTAATATTTCTCTTCATCCCTGCTCCCATCTCCCCAACCCCCATCCTATGTATCTCATCCATTTGGCTGCAGTCCTGTGGATTTCTTGGCAACAGAAAGTGGCCGGCTGGTGCCCGTGGTTGTGTTTGGGATCCTCCTCACGAACCTCTATGTGCTGGGTTTGGACGAAGATTTTTCCCCAGGTAGTCAAGCCAATACTGTGTGTGTGTGTGTGTGTGTGTGTGTGTGTGTGTGTGTGTGTGCGCGCATTGTGTGTGTATATATATATGTGTGTGTGTGTGTGTGTATATATATATATATATATATATGTATGTATATGTATATCAATGACATCCCTATGTTAGCATTAAGCTGCAGTGCACCTGACTGAACAGTTTTGAAATGCTCTGCCCCAGCTTGGGCACCAATATCCATTTGAACACTTGGGGTGGATTCTCTAACTTTGCCTGTCTCATTTCTTCAAATCTGCTTTGCTCATAGAGCACAGCACCTTCCCTTGTGAGGGCACACTATGCGGGGTGACTTTGTGCTATGGGTCACTTCAGGGATGGCCGTTCTGCACTAGTAGGACTAGGGAAGGTGACATATAGAGGGACCTACCTATAATGGGAAAGAAGGCTCTGCTTGTATGAGATGATGTGAGATGCTCAGAGAAAGCCTCCTTGCCAAAAAATAGTTCCCTATTTACCTTTTACAGTGCCTGAAATCTCATCATTAATACTTTCTACTCTTTTTGGGTTTAGCATTAAAATAATGATAATAATGGCTGATATTTATAATGTTGAAAATAACTAACATAGCTATACTATTATATATGCCTAATGATATTATATGGAATATAATGTAATATATAGTATATATACATATTTATTTATAAAATTATTTGAAAGCTTAAAAATGCTATGTAAATACTAGCTATTAGTAGCATTATAAATGTTGGCTATAGGTAGGTAGATGGAGAAATAGAAAGGTAGATACATAGGTATACAGATAGAGAAATAGATGCTACTCACAACATCCCTATGAGGGAAATGCTATCATCATCCTATTTATAAATGAGAAAACTGAGTATGAGACATCTGGAGGAAAGCCACATATCTAGTTAGCCTCTGAGCCAGAATTCAGATTCTAATCTTTACGATTCCAGGTCCACTGGCTATCTGGTTGCCTCTGTAATCCTGTATTGTCCTTTTTTAAAACACTCTCTTTCCACACAAAATTCTGGGGAAAGGTGAGGAATTTCCACACTTAGTCACTCCTCCCTTGATGCTTTGAATTCCTTCTCTAGACTTTTGCTGTCAACTCTCCATGTAACTCACCAAAATGCTAGGAGTAGACGACACTGCCTCTCTAGCATCAGCTGCCTCTCCAGGCTTCCCTGGAGCAGGATGAATTTCTAGTGAATTTTTTCCATGAAAAATAAATGAGGAACTGGTGGAGCCTTGATTAAATGTCTCAAATGGGAACCAGAAAACATTGGTAAAGCCAGTGATTAGGCAAGAGTAATGGGTTTGTCTTGTTCAGCCTATAAGGAGCTGATCAGCTTGGGGGATTAGCCAATAACAATTTGGATGATGCAAGCCTGCCTTTCCAGATCTATGATCCAGGGGCACTGAGTGGGAACCAGCACATGGAATCATTTTTCTGGTCTCTGGCCTTTTATAAATAGTCCATTTCAGGCTAGAGGAAGATAGTAAGATGTGTCCAGGAAAGGGATAGGAGGGGAGTGTGTAAGAAATACCTAGGATGGGGTAAGACATCTCTCCTCTATTTAGGAGAGCTGTAATCATAAGTGCCAGTCTCCTGGAGAGCTGAGTTTGAAAGACTGCAGGCCTGAGGGAAAGTCATTAACCAACTTACAGGCATTTACTTAGTCCCTTCAGCTACGTGCTTGGTGGCAAAGAAGAAGAAAAACTCTGCTGACCCAGATACCTGGGGAATATCAGCAAATGTTAGGTTGTAGACTGCAGATGGGTTTGGGGTCAGAGGATCTGGTTTTATTATTGTTCAGCCATTTCAGTCACGCATGACTCTTTGTAACCCCATTTGTGGATTTCTCGGTAAAGATATTGGAGGGGCTTTTCATTTCTTTTTCCTGCCTATTTTACAGATGAGGAAACTGAGGCAAACAGGGTAAAATGACATGCCCAAGGTCACACAGCAATTTTCTAAGGTTAGATTTGAACTTGGGTTGTCTCTCGGCACTCTATACACTCCATCCCCAGCTGCCTTTGCTTTTGCCCCTTATTAGCTGTGTAACCTATGTAAAAGGAAAGCATTGAACTCAATGATTTACAAAGCCCCATCCAGTTCTATAACTATGATTTCATGAGCATAAAGGGATGGAGCAGTCAGAGGGATCTTCCTGGAGAAGTCGCAGGATATGGAAAATGTATGAGATGGCTTCTCTCTGCCCAGTACTATCCAGAACCCATCTGGAGTACCTGTCCAATTGTGCCCTGTTGTAGGATAGTGTTAACCAGATGAAGTTCTTCTCCAGCTTATCCAGGACATGGTGTATTGGAGGATGGTCCAGCTGCCTTACAAAGCAGGGGATTCCCCTTCCTTGAGGATGCTCAAAGAGAAATTTCTGTACAGATTTGGGCAAATTTGACACTTACTTTCTTAATCTCCTTCTATCTGGGAGATTCTGTGTTTGAGGGGATGAGCTGGTCCTTAGAGGGCATGCAGGAAGAAAGGATCCCAGAAGCCATTCCAAATAGGGGGACTATGGCATTATATGCATTGGGGAAAAGCCAAGGGGGAGTAGGCACTGAGGATTACAGAGAGAAATGTGTTGCTGAGTGGGCATCTCAGGCTGTTTCAGACTCACATACACTCCTGAACTCAGCTGACCAGGTATGTGAGGTCTTGGGATTAGCCTTCCACTGTTTTAAGTACAGAGTTCTGGCCCATAACATCCCCTGATTTCTTTTGTTTTAGAGCACAGGTGGTCACACCCTCCCTGACTTCTTAAGATGGTGAGAAATCCCCCCAAAAAGGAGGTGATCATGCCTTCCCTGACATCTCAGGAAGGGAGATGAAGCCATTAAAGGAAAATGGGGAATCAAATTAGATTAGGTGGGTTTCTGAAGGGTCTTACTTGAAACAGGTATACATAAATTCATCAACATGGGAGGTATTACACATAATAACACAGGCTAGTAGTGATGTAACAAACAACATGAATCAACATGAGGAATTATACATGTCCATAAGTCCTAGAAATAAGTATACATAAATTCATTAACATGTTATTACACATAATAACACAGGCTAGTAGTGATGTAACAAACAACATGATCAACATGAGGAATTATACATGTCCATAAGTCCTAGAAATAGTCCAAAAGGAATCTATTGTCCATTACTTCATGTGTCAGAGAATCCAATGATTCTTGCTGGTTTTGAAGTTCTGCAACAGTCTCATCAGCCATACTCTTTCAGTGTCAGATGTTTCTTAGTTCTTTTTTGTTTCAAGTTTTTTTCTCTTTTCTTGTCTCTCTCAAGGTGCTCTTTGGAACCCATCTGACTCTTTCTATATCTGTAGAGATACAAGCAAACCCTTTCTCCCAAGCAGTTAACCTAGCTGATCCCTTCCATTCACCACTTTCTGGATTTCTCTGCATCACCTGGCAATTACATTGGAGATGCTCACACTGGACATTGCCCTTCTGTTGGGTTAAAAATCCTATATTCTCACCAATTGTAATCCCTTTCTCCCTTCTGATTTCTTCTCTGCTGATTGATCATATCTGAGTCCTGAACTTCTAAAGACTCTCTGGATATGAACTTGGCTGCCATCATGCCCCACCTGTCTTTTGTTTGATGTCTTGGAGCTGGGCCCTGCCTCTCATTTCCCTGGGTCAATCTATATTCTAATGCCCAATGGAAGCCTCTGTTGCATTTTGGAATGGGGTTTGGATCTTGTTCTCCCACCCTATTTTCTCACTCTGTCTATGCCTACATTGAGCTTTCAGATGCCCTACTTTTACCACACTGAAAGCATCAATGAGTCTCTCTAAAAGTCCCTTGCCAAGAGCGACCCTGTCTTCCCATGTTCTGCATCATGGCCTGGGCATAAAAGGCATTTGTGCCCACTGTGGCACAGCACCTTATGATCTCTTCTAAAGGAGCATCCTTGTGTAGTCCCAGAATAATTCTTCTACAAACCTCATTAACATTTTGTCTAGCAAGTTGTTTGATTATTATTCCTGCCACTGCATTTTCACCAATAGTTCTTGTGACAGCTGTCTGCAGACAGCCCACTAAATTAGCAAAGAGTTCATTTGGACCTTGCTCTATTTTCGTGAAGGCTTCCCTTCTATGTTGTCTTCCTGGGAGGGTGTCCCATGCTTTGATAGCAGTAACAGTAATTTGCTCATATACTATCAAAGGGTAATTAATCTGTACTGAAGATACTGACCTATACCTGCTGGTTGGTCAAAGATAACTTGTATTTTAATTCCATTTTGCCTATTTTGTTGGGCTTGTATTCTACAAAATTCACTATACTCTGAAAGCCACAAGTTTAGGGTTTAGAATTTCATAAGCCAAATTCTGTAATACTATCTTAACATAAGATTATGTAGCCCTATAAAGAGTGCAACTCTTTTTTAAATCTTTGGTAATTTCAGATCAAAAGGAGTGTGTTTTCTCCTTTGTTGACCTGAAAAGTCAAACTCTTCAATAACATTTTTCAAATCAGATATATCCTGTCTTTCCTCTTTAGCTTTAATTAGTGCCTTTTGTAATCTTGTCATAGGCTGCTTCATAGGTGGTGCTGATTGTGTTACTGTCCTTCCCCCTTCTTCTCCCTCCACCCATGAAGGGTTAATTGAGGGGAGTAGGTCAAGGGATGGAGAATGCCCTAATAGCTCCTGCTGTGAAGCACCACATTCCTTCATTTCATCAGAATTGTACTTAACTCCTTTTTTGTCTAATTCTTCATTCTTTTCATCTAGTTTGTCAGTATCCTCCTCCTCCTGCACGTTCTTCTTTTTCCTTATTCTAATACTTATATAATTTCCTAAAGCCAATTGTATTAAGTTATATGTATAGAGTGTTTCTTTAGGGATTGAATTGGTACCATTATCATTGTAGTATTTACACAGTTGCTCTCCTACTAATTTCTACTCATCTAGATCTAATTCTTTTTCCTTAGATAACCAAGGAGATGAGTATTTTAATATTTCGAAGAGTTCAATGATCTGCATCCAAGTTACAATCAAACCTTGTTTTTTATTAGTTTATCCATGCTCTCTACACATTTTCTTTGAGGTGGAAAAGGCTCCTTTCTAAACATTTGTCCCATTCAGCTGAAATACTACTTTAGCCCTTAACAAAGTTCTTGTCTATTTTTGTACTTACCCTAATTTCTGGGTCAAGGAGACTTTTCCATTAAACTCAGGATTGGAGATTTTTTCACTGAATCAGGATGCGTCAGTCTGGACTTCTGATTTTAAATCTTTAGTCCCTGTTTGGGCGCCAAATGTAGTGGTCTTCTGGGCAGTCTTTGTTTCAGTTCAGTAATTATCACAAGAATAGCCAAGTGTTAAAGTCCAAATTCTTTATTATTTCCTTCAAAGTCTAGTTTCTTTGCCTAGGGCCTGGGCCAGCTTTCTTGAGAGCATTTCAGACAGACCTTCTGTTTCAGTGGGGGGAAGTGAAGGAGGACAGGCCAGCCACCACAGTGGTGTGAGATGGAATGATCTCTCTGTCTCCTTGGGCTTGTGCTTCAGCCTTCCACCATCATAAAGATGGATGATGGAATGAATGTGTCTCTGGGTCCCTTCTGAGTCTGTGTCTGGCCCTTCTGAGTCTGTCTCTGGCTCTGACTCTGGCTGAGTTTGTTGCAGCTTTATGTGCTCTATTTTGAGTATAAACCAATCATTATATCACTAAGAAACCATTATTTGTTGTAAGATTATATCAATCATACTGAACTATTAAACACCATGCTAAACTAGATAACCACTGTCTCATCAATGTTAGTGCCTTGTAAGAATCCTTGTTTTAAGTACAGAGTTCTGGCCCATAACACATGTGAAATCCTCTGGGGTGAGGGCTCTGCTAAAGAACGAGGGACCTTCCTGAAGGTGAGAGAGAGAGGAGGTGAGAGTTTGGCTTGTGGCTTTGTGCCCCCTTTCAGGCAGAAGGAGTCTGCCATCTGGGGCAGAAGCCACAAAAGCCAAGTTCACATTCTTACTTCACTAAATCAAAACACTTCAGAGCTCACAGCATGAATTTAAGCAAGTAATTTCCCTTCTGTGAGTCTTGGTTTCCCCATTTCTGAAATGAAGCTGATAGTCCCTTACATATCCCAGAAAGTTTCCAGAAGCCTCAAAGGAAGTGGGATGAAGAGCACCTCTCAGTTAATTCATTTAGGGCAGACCCGGTTCAATGTCTGCCCCTCCTCAGTCCTCTTGAGTGGTCCTTACAGCTTCCTCTTACTATTTGCCAATTAACTTCAGGGGAGCTCAGCTTGTTTTAGTCCCTTCTTCCACAATCCCTCAGTGCAGCTGGGTGCAGAATAGAATTGATTTCTTCATTATCTACTATTCTGTGTTACCCAGTTGCTTCTCCCTGCCTAACTCTGCAGTTAGCCAGGAGGGGCCAGTCAAAGGCAGGGGCTACATGGAGGAAACTGGGGCAGAATTCTTGGTCTCTGTCCTTGGAGCCTCCCCAACATGGTCGGGGAGCCAGGGATCACACACAGGAGATGGACTGTAGGCAATATGTTACCAAGTTTGGAATGAGATGGTAGGCATAGGACTCTGAAGGAATTCAGCAAGAAGGAAGGGTCCAGAGGAGGCAGTGATGTGGGAATAAGGGCGGGCAGGTTGATGGTGCGAGAAGCAGGGAGAGGGGCGATGTTCCGGACATGGGAAAGAGTGGAAGCCCAAGGCAGGACTTAGGAGGTTGGGGGCTGAAGGCACAAGGACATTTCCTTCCCACAGATTCCTTTCCCTGCAGGCCAAGGATATGGGTTCGAGAGTCTCTCCCTGGGCAGGGTAGCTTTGTTCAGCTTTGCCAGAAGCCTTATGAGAAAAACACTGAGTAACTGTGGTTGGACTTCTCACCTATGCTTCTTGTCGCCTCTTCCCTCCTCTGTCTGTCTGTTTTCCTCCAGGTTACTTGAAAACCTTAGGCTTGCTCTACTACCCAGCTCTCTACTTCCCGCTGATGGCGTGCGCCACAGTCAGACACCAAGCCGGATACATCCTGGGCTGCTTACTCTCCTGGGCCCACTGTGTGGTCCAGATATGGTATAAAGTGGAGTGCCCTCAGACCAGCAAGGTAAAGGCCTGCTTTACTGGGGACTGCCCTAGCAGAGAGCATGCTGCTCGTGGGGAGATGGAAGGATCTGAAAGCCCTGAAAGGCCAGGCTTGCTTTTCTTGGAGTCACAAAGCCTAGAATTCAAGTCCTCCTCCTCTTCCTCTTCTTCCTCCTTCTCTTCTTTCACCTCCTCCTCCTCTTCTTCCTCCTCCTCCTCCTCCTCTTCCCCTTTACTTATGTTGGCTACAAGCTACAAGAAAAGGGGGCCGAGCTAGATGGTCCCCAAGATCCTTGAAAGAATTGGGAGGCTCAATGGGTACAGCACTGGGTTCAAATTCAGTCTCATCAACTTATTGGTATATACAGTGTCCCAAAAATCTTAGTGCAATTTTAAGGTTTTGAAGTAATTTAAATCCATTTAATCTGCTTACTTCGGCTTCAATTGGAAATAGAGATATTAACAGCACTTATATCTAGGGTTGTTGTAAGGATCAAATGAGATATGCTAACAAGATAAAAAGCACATAGTAGGAGCTTTACCAATGTTCCTTCCTCCTAAAGTCCAGGATCCCATGGCCCTTGGAGTGTAAGTGCTCCTGGGACCCCTCCAGGTACATCACGGGCCTGCACTAACTACTCGTGCAACCCTGGGCAGGCCATTGGCCATCTCTGAGCCTCAATTCCCTGATCTCTAAAACAGGGTGATAATATTTGGGTTGGACACTTCTACAGCTTTGTTAGGAGGAGAATGCTGGGATAAGTCTTTTTAAAGCCCTCTGGAAAGGAGAGGTACAATGCAATGGAGCTTTGGGGCTCGGGGCTCTAGCCTGGGGCCCCCCGGGGCAATGGCTCCCTTTACTACAATATTGATTCATCTCTGTGTCCAGCTCTCTCTGCTGTGGGGGAGACAGATGGAGGAGGAGAAGGGGGAGGAGCAGATAGGGAATAGGTAGAGGGTGAAGAGGAAGAGCGGAAGAAGGGGAAAGGGGGCAAGAGGAAGAGGAGGAGAAAGGGTGAGGAGGAAGGGACAAAGAGGAGGGGAAGGAGGAGAAGAGAGAAAGAAAGGGGAAGAGGAATGGGAAGAGGGGAAGGAGAAGGAGGAAGAGGATACAGAGAAGGGGGAAAGAGGAGGAGGGAAAAGGAAAGGAAGGTGGGGTGGGGAGAAGAGGAAGAGAAGAGGAGAGGGAAGAGGAGGAGGGGAAGGAGAAGGGGAAAGAGGATAGGGAGAAGGAGAAAGAGAAGGGAGGAGGAAAGGAAGAGGAGGGAGAAATGTCCTCCCCGCCTGGTTGGGGAGTCTAGAATCACAGCCCTGGAAGGATGAGGCCTCCAGGAGTTGGGGGCGCAGCATTGGCCTCCAAGGGGAGTGATGATTCAAGGAAAGGGGCCATTATTATGGACAGGAGAGGTCAGGGAAGGCTCCCTGGGGGAGGAAGGACATGACCTGGCCTTGGAAACGAGGGAGGCCGGGGAGAGGGAAGGGGAGGGATCGCACGCGGAGGGCTGAAGTGGGGCGAACAACAGGCCCGGAGCAACCTGGCCTGAGCGCCAGCTGGGGGCCGGCTGGGGGAGGAGCAGGGCCTGGGGGGGGCTTGGGAAGGGGACCACATATCCCCAGAATCGTCCTGAGAACAGAGAGGAGTCTCCTAGAGAAGGAAAAAGGCTGGGTGAGAGTTGGCAGCTCACGCTATCAAAAATCAGAGGAGGGGGGGGGCTCTGGACGGGGGCGGGGGGGGGGGGGGGGGAACGGACACGGACACTTGAAGGTAACTCAGGTTGCTGCTGCTCCACCAGATGTACAGGCACTACTCCCTGCTGGCCTCCTTGCCTCTCCTCGCCGGACTTGTGGTCCTGAGCTGTTGGTATCCGGCACAGCTCCTAAGAAGCTGCACTGGGAAGAGGGCGGCCGGCCCAGAGGTAATGGGGGAGGGGCTAATGCTGCCTCAGTGCCCTTCCAGGCCGCCGTGGTGGGGAGGAGGTGGGGGCCGAGCCCAGCCTGGGGCCGGATAACTCCCGAGCCACGTTTCTGTGCCCCCCTGCACCCTGGGAGGGAGGACGTGGGTCATAGAGATGGGAAACCACAGACTCCAGCCCCTCTGACTCTCAGATCGGCGAACTTCCCATGACAGCCGATTGGCTGTAGTAGCAAGCACTTATTAAGCACCACTGTATAGTCAGGTACTCTGCTAGCTTTTTTTTTTTTTTAATGACAACCAGCAAAAAAGTCAGCGAGCCGTTAGTAATAATGGCTGCCCCTTGCAGGGTGATTTTTGGTGGTTGCTTGTTCTCTGTTCTCGGAGGGGACCCTGAAATCATGGAGCTGAGGCCAGGGAATGGGAGTGAATTGGATTTAGAGGAGGAGGCTGTGCAAGGTCCCGCACTCCACTTTCTCCTGCATCTCCCGTTATCTCTGGGCCAGCTTAGAGTCAGGAGGGCCTGAATTCAAATCCAGCCTCACCTCTTGCTGCGTGACCCTGGGCAAGTCAATTAATCCTGAATTCCCCAACAACAACATGACCTCATCGGACCCCCCACAATGCTGGGGAATAGGCCTTATTGTTATCCCCATTTTTACAGAGGCTGAGTCACATGGCCAAGGTCACACTGGGGTCCCTCATTCATCGGGGTCTCTCCCTGGGCTGTGGCCTCTCACCCTCGGGGAGCTCCTCCATCTTACTTCTCCGCCCCCCTACGGAGCGCCTGGGGAGTCTCATAATTGACCGACCTCGTTCACTACCATTCATGGTACGTGCCCTCAGCTGGGCCCTCCTGCTGCTCCATAGTCCTTCTATTTTGCCCTTATCGATTCCCTATCTGGCTCCCTGCAGATGCAATTGCAAACGCTTTTCGTTTCTCCTCCCCCCCAAACTCGCAGGGGAAGGCCTCGCTCCCCCTTCCCTCCTCAAACTCAGGATCAAGGTTACTCAGCGGGAGCTCCCTCGGTTCTCCCTCCAGATAAGAAGGGTCCTCACTCTCTGCCCCGTGTTTTATCCTATCCTCTCTCTCCAAGAACTTGCTCGTCAGCATCCTGACTCCCCTTCATCTTCAGTCTCTCCCTCACCACTGGTTCTTTCCCACTGTCCTCAATAATTCTCAGACCTCCACAATCCTTAAAAAATCCTTCCCTTGATCCTTCTACCCCACTGGATTGCAGACTCGTCCCCTCTGGCCTGTCACTGTTGGATTTCTTGGAGAAGCTGTTGATAGTAGATGTCTCCAATCCCTCACTCTGTTTTCCCTTCATACTCTTGTAATCGTGCTTAGGCAGTCCTTAGTTGCTACCCTCAAGCTCCCTAATGACACAATTACTAAATCCAAAGGATTTCTTCTTATTCCTCAGCAGCAGCCCTTGGCACTTTGTCTCTCCCCTCCCTCCTATCTTTTCCTTCCATGGCTTCAGAGATATCCCATGGGCCTGGTTCTCTAACCTCACATCCCAAGGACTTGGTTTTCCAACCTTATCTATCCTTCCACATCCCATGGCTTGGTCTTATGGCGGGGTTGCAAAATTATGATTTATTATTAGTAACTATTTGATTTCTATACCTATTTTGTATACTTGCATATCCGGGATCAGGTAAAAAAATTTTGGACAAAAAGGGTCATAAATGGAAAAAGCTCAAGAAGCCCAGGCTAGGATTCTGATGATGAGGGTCTAAACAGGGGGTGTCTGTGAGCAGAGAGGAAAGCATGGGTACTTGGAGGTGGGATGGACAGGCCTGGCTGCTGCTGAGATGGGAGAAGGGGTGAGCACGGAGAGCAGAGGATGAGTCCAAGATTGTGATGGAGGGGGGCTCTAGGACTCTGTGACCTGGGGCAGGGAGGTACTACCTTCCTCAAGGATTCTGAACTGTGTGGAGGTGGGAGGAGCCATTACTTAACTCTCTAGGGCTCTTTATTAGTTCTTTTTCTTCTGCTTTGGAGAGACTATAAGGATTCCTTGTCTCTCCCCTTTCTTCACTTATTTCCCCTCCTGAGCCAGAGGGGATAGAAAATCCCCGCTTATATAAACCCCTTAGTGCAAGAGGATTAGGTTTCCAAGGCCATATTAGAGGAGCTGACCCTGAACTATGCGAATAAGGGAGTTAGGGGATGGAGGAGCATGCAGGGTTGCTATGGCAATATGATATCATCTCATGTGTTTGTTTCTTATTTGGGGGACAAAGGGACCGGGCCAGACGTAGTAGGGGACCCACCCTGTGGGCCTCAGGCACTTCTCCCAACAGCAGAAACTTCTGAATGGGATTTTGCCAAATCCTCTTAGCCTGGCCAAGAGTATGACCCAGAATGACCCCATTGCCTAACGCCCTGCCCTGGCTACTGAGTCCTGCGGCTAGATGGGGACTCCCACCGGAGGCTGACTCACCTTCAGGGAGCAGCCTCAGCCTTCACGCTCATGGCAGGAAGGGGGTGGGTGAATAGCAGAAGCGGCAGGACTTGATAAAGATAGATCCCGAGAAGAACTCTGGCAACTGGAGCTCTGAAAGTGTGAGCTGTCGGCTGGGGGTGGACTGTCCTGAAAGGTTCCCTTTGCAAAAGGGAAACACGTGCACTCGTGTACACACGGACTGGCCCAGCTTGAGCAGAATCTCCCCATAAAGGCGGGGGAAGGAGCAGATGATGTCTAGAGATTAGCCATGAACATACCTTGTTTGCTATGAATTTTTAAAAAATTGTTCCTTTATCTTTTTAGATAAAAGATGAAGACTGCTGGGTTTTCAATGAATGAATGAAATTTGACCAAATCAATTAGTCAATATAGTATCATCAGCTAAGTACCTACTATGTGGAAGGCATTACTAAAGACAGTCCCGTCCTCATGAAACTCATGGTAATTGAGGAGAGATCATGCAGACAACTATATGTAAACAAGATGTGAACAGGATAAATCGGGGAGAGCCTTTAGGGAGCAGGTACAAAGAATAAGGAGACCTGAGAAAGGCTTCTTGGAGAAGATGGGATCTTATCTGGGACTCAGAGGAAGTCAGGGTAGCCCCAGGGACTTCTCCATCAGGAGCCCGGGGTCACTCGGAGTTCTAGAAAAGGTGTGCAAAGCTGGCTGGGATTTCTAAAGATCTGGATTCAAATCCTGGCTCTATCACCTTCTGCCTCTGATTTTGGGGTAGTCACTTCAAATTGTCAGTGGTCTCCGATGGAGTCAGAGAGGTTCAAAGTGGATCAAGAAGTAGGTAGAGCTGAGGAGGGAGAAAGTTTTAGGGACAGTCTGTGAAAATACTCCAATTTAGGAAATGGGATGTCTTGTTTAAAAACCAGCAGGTCAGTGTCGTAGATTCCTAGAGTTTGTGAAGAGGAATAAGGTGCAAAAAGACTAGAAAAATACAAAGGCCCCGGGGATGAAGGTCTTTAAAAGTTAGACAAATATTTATCTTGGACATGATTGAATGGGGGTGGGAATGAATGATAGGATCAAATGAGTTCTTTAATATAATAAATAATTTTCTTTTGAATGCCTATGATATTGATAATTTAGGTCCAGATCTATTAAATTTGGAACTCCCAGAATAGAAAACCTTTCCATTCATAAAGATAGGTCATCCCCCTGTAATTTATACTTTTAAAGGTTTGCCGGGGGCACCAAGGGCTAAGTGACCTGTTCCTTTTCCCATATGCATTCTTTGTCCAGGTTCAGATAGAACCAGATTCAGCGTTTGAGTCCAAGACTGGTCCTCTACCTACTATCTCATCATGAGAACTGAGATTGGGACGGAGCTCTTTTAGATTTGCAAAGGTTCATATTCATCACCTATCGTGATCCTCCCAGCAGGCCTAAGAAGTAGACATTTTAACGTCTATTTTCAGATGAAGAAATTGGGCTTGAAGAAATCCAGTTATTTGTTCCTTGTCACAAATAGGAATGGGAAGTAGAATTTGCCACATCCAGCCTTGGACCCACTAAGCTGAACTGCTTCTGGCTAGGTTCCCTGGTCCCGTCAGCACGGCCTTTGTCCAGATGCACCTGTCCCCCTCCCCCCACCTCTTGGTAACAGGTGTTCCAAGTTCGGCTGTTTGTCTGATCTTATGGGGATGATCCTGTTCTCATGTTACTGAAGCTGGTCCTCAGACGGTCTATCCCCAAAGCCAGCTCTAGAGCCCTGGCAAGACCTATGGCAATAACGACATAATCTCATGCATTTGTTTCCTGATTTGGGGGATGAAGGGTCCAGGCCAAAGTAGGGGACCCACCTTGTGGGCCCCAGGGACTTCTCCATCAGGAGCCCGGGGTCACTCGGAGTTCTAGAAAAGGTGTGCAAAGCTGGCTGTGATTTCTAAAGATCTGGATTCAAATCCTGACTCTATCACCTTCTGCCTCTGATTTTGGGGTAATCACTTCAAATTGTCAATGGTCTCCGATGGAGTCAGAGAGGTTCAAAGTGGATCAGGAAGTAGAGAAGGAAATGAAAGAGGGTGCGGGCAGAGAAAGCACTGCTAGCTCAGGTGGGATAGGGAGCCTGCCTGGCCAAGGGTCCCCACCTAAGGCTCAGCAAGAGCCGTCTCTTCCATCAGACTTAGGAGTCCCAAAGAGGGGACCATGTTTTTCCATCACACCAGGAGCTCCCTGAAGGAAGAGACTGAGACCTCAGTTTCTACATATTTCAAATGATGTGATGGGAAAAGATGAATGCTAAAGTTATGGCCATTTCCAAATCCTTTGCTCTCTGGAGGACCACTCTAGGGGCAACCAGGTGGCAGTGGGCAGAATGCCTGGGCCTACAGTTGAAGAAGACTTGTCCTCCTGAGTTCAAACCCCAGCATCAGCACTGACTAAATGCAAGACTCTGAACAAGTCACTTAACAATTTGCCTCAGTTTCTGTGTCTGCAAAATGAGCTGGAGAAAGAAATGGTAAACCTCATCAGTAGCTTTGCCAAAAACACCCCAAATGGGATTGTGTGGAGTTGGACATGACTAAAAAACAGCTGCATAAAAAATACTACTCTCTGATTTTCCAATCCTTTTCATTACAATGACCCTATAAAGTAGATAGTACAATTATGCCCATCTCTCCTATGAGAAAACTGAGACGAATGACTTGACCGTGGCTGGGCAGCTAGTCAATGAACTTGGTTGAACCCAAGAAATCGAGCACTGTTTCCACATGCCCCACTAGAGAACGTAACGGCATGAGTTTTGAGATCATCCTCAGCAGGACCTTTAGCCCCTCTGTGCCCAATGATGTCCCTTGTGGGTTCTGTGCTCTTTCTGCAGGAGATGGAGGAAAGCTATCATGAAGACTATCTCAGGCAACTCCTCAGTAAGAAGAAGTCAAAAAGCAGGTAGAACGTCTGTACCTTCCATCATCCTCCCATAACCTCAGTAGGGATCAAGAGGCTGCAGGGAGGAGCTGGGAGGGGGGCAGCTTGGAGGGCTGTGCTGGCCCGAGGGGGCTAGGGCTTTTGTCTGGCACGAGTTAGAATGTCCCCCTAGGATCAAAGATGCATCAGTTCCCTCAGACTCGGGTGTGTATGGGGGGCGTCTCCTGAAGAGACTTCCCCATCCTCTCAGGGGTCTCTGAGGGAAGGGTCTGAGTCTATTTCTTTTGCCTCCCTTGAGTGCCTGGGACAGAGCCCCTGCCCCAACAGGACTACCCATCACTAGGAGTATGGCCTGTCCCCTGGAATTGCTTTCATTAAAAAGCCATTTTGTGTCGAGCCTTTCTTGTCTATGTTTCTCCTTTCCAGCTCCCTGGTGACCGATGGGAGCTTCCTCTCCCGGGCCCTGCTCTATCTCTTCCCAAACATCTACATTCCGCACCCAGGTACTTGCATGTTTGGGGCACGGCTGGGGGCACCGGTCACTGGTTCTTGGAGGTCTCTGTTGGCTGGTTCCCCCCTTCCCCATCCCACCCCCCTCCACTTCCAGCCTCAAGAAGCCATTTGTCTCGGCTTTCTCGGGAAACCCATCTGGGAAAGAGCTGCTGCCATGCTAGACGTGGGCATTGCCCACTCTCCCTTCGTGGCTCTCCCAACCTTCCCAAACCTGGGGAGCCTCCTTCCAGCCCGGGATCTGACCTGAGGCTGATGAGAGGGGAGGTCATTACAGGCTACTGGGGTGAGAGGGTGAGGGGGCCTAAGGGCCAACTGGTGGTCCATGTTCTCGTTTTCCTTCACACAGTCAACAAGCATTGAGGGAGTCAGGAAGTGTTTGCTGTGTGCAGACTGATTAAGAGAGACTGTGATAAGACAAGTGGGCACCCTGGGGGTTAGGATACAGTATCAACGCAGATAGATCATTTACCATAAGAGTGTGTTTGTATTGGGGGAAGAGGGGGAAAACTTCCTGCAGAGCTGCCATTGGGGCTGGTCTTTAACCAGGGAGCCCGCTCTCTGCAGGTAAGATTGGGGGGGGGAATTGCAGACATAGGGCAGATATAGAGAGCACCCAGCGGTCCTTGAGCCCCAGTTGTCCAGCCAGAGCAGAATAGAAAGACAGTCTTCATCCTTTGTAATGGAAGGAAGGTCTTGAGGTCTAAGAGATGCCCAAGGGCCATTCCCCTTCACAGAGCCATCTTTAAATAAGCTGCCCTCCCTGTGGGGTCTTCCACAGACTCCTTTCCAGCTTCCATGTCACTGTGAGTCACTGGAGACGTTTCAGGTGAAAGGCAGCTGGGGAAGGTCTAACACAAAGTCAGAGGATCTAAATCCTTTGTGTTCCATTCGCTGCTAAAGTGACCTTGGCAAATGACTCCTTTCCTTATGCTAAAGAACATGGGCAAGTTGGTGCGAGAGTTAGGGCTTGGTATGAGGAAGACCAGAGGCCTGTGGGGATGGATGGGAATACCGAGTAGTTCTAATCACTCCAACTTTTCCTTTGGGGGCTGTAGGTTTCCGGCTTCCCCTGAAACTCATCCTTTCAGCTACCTTGGGAGCAGTCACAATTTACCAGGTAACCCTCTGTTCCCTTGCTCTCACACTCTCTTCTCTTCTGTACCCCTTGTTCCCACCACCCCCACCCACCTTCACCCATCCCCTAAGGACAGGACATTCTGGAAAGCAGCATTAATGGAGGTAAGGCAGCCGGAGCTTTTTACAAAGTCAGCAACAAGGATTGATCCCTGTGGTCACCATGACCTGACGTCGTGCAGGTGTTTCACCACCGGAAACTCAGACTCTCAGAGGGAGGCTCCAACTCACGCCCGACTGAAAATCGTCTCCCCTTTCCCTAAGTGGTCACTCAGACTTTGGATGAAGAGGATAGAACGAGTATATTCTGAAGCTGGAGGAGGAGGTCTTCAGTCAGGAATGGGGCTTGTTAACATGGAGATTTCTTTAGCGTTTGGGGCCACTTTTCTTCCCTCCACACTCAGAGGCTATGACTGTTACTTTCCTCGTGTTAAGCTTCAGTCGGTCTTTGTGTGGCCTTTGATCCCAGTTCTGCCTTCTAGGGCCACGCAAAGCAAATTTCTGCCACAGGAGGTAACGTTTGTGACGTGCTTAGCGTTGCCTAGCATATAATAAGTATTTAATTCCTTTCCTTCAATACCCCAAGACAGCTATTCAGTGATAGAATGTTGGGCTTAGAGTTACAAAGTCTGAATCCAACTCCTATCTCAGATAATCGGTCGCTGTATGACCCTGAGCGAGTCAGAGTCTGTGTCAGCCTCGGTTTCCTCAACTTTAAAAGGGGGATAATTCTAGCACCTACCTCTCAGGGTTATTGAGAGGAGCAAGTGCAATAACTAGTTTTATAAATATATATATAGATATATATATATATAATCATTTTTATAAATAAAATATATAATATATAAATTATAGAACCCTAAAGTATTTTACAAATGCTAAGAAGCTGTCATAATCTTTTTGAGACTTCTCCAGCCTAAATATCCCTTATTCCATCAAAAGATTCCCTATGGTATAGTCCCAAGGCCTTGCAATATGCTGTTTGCCCTCCAGCTCCAGCATATGTGCCCAGAACTGAATCTACTCTAGGTATGGTCTGACCAGGGCAGAGTGCAAGAGGACCATCCCCTGCCTCACCAGAAGCCTCCTGATTGCTCCTTAATCACTGGTGTGGGATTTATCATCAGCTCCCCTTGCTCCAGGGGAGGAGAAGAAAACAAACTAAAAAAAAATCACAATTTGTGGAATCTACTACAAAGAAAGAACAATTCATCCCTGTACTTAGTTCACCTCCACCACAGATAGGCATTTTTCCCTAGAGTCCTCAGAAAGCCCTCTGCAGTCAGAGCCTGCTAATCTGGATTTTCTGAGGCCCAGATGGCCAGTGTAGAGAAATGAACAGTCGGTGGGTGTTAACACTTTCAAATACTTGCAGTGATCTCCCCCTAGAATAAAAAATTTGCTTTCTGGGAGAGAAACAACAGTGTACTTAGAGACCAACTTTCATGAACAGAGAAAGCCTTCTAGTTAGTCTAGATTGATGCTCGGCAGATTCTACTTTTTTATTTGTGATTAACAGTATAGATAAACTTCTGGTTAGCCCTGGAGGAGATGAACATACATAATGGGTTGGTAGGGTCTGAATTAATGCACTTTGACCTTCCCAAGAGCTTATTGATTTACAGAACTCTAGGAGCCAGACCAAGATAATGTTGTCATTGCTTCCCAGGTAGGCCTGCTGCTCCTGGTGGCCTTTGTCCCCATCATCCAAAAAACCAGGGCAGGAATCACAGTAGAAGTCACCTACCTGCTGGCTGGCTTTGGAGTGGTCCTCTCAGAGAACAAGACAGAAGTCATCGAACTGGTGAAGTACTACCTGTGGACCCTAGAAGGTGAGGAGGTTGGGAAAGCCCAGATGGGATGCTTAAGGGAAGCAGGGACCATCTCCTTCCTTCTCTTGTTTCAGGGTGGGGCTTATCCTGATTCAGCACCTTTGGGGAGGCGATGGCCCTTCCCGTTTCAACCCCCCCGAAGGAGGTCCCCTTCTCTCTCTCTCACCTTCCAGTCTCACTGCTCACTTATTCAGCACATGTGTCCAGAGGATCGAGAGCTGAGCCCGCCCCTCAGTGTGGGATGCTCTCATCCCTCCCCCCCATTCTCGTTTCCCCTCAATGGTCTCCTGATTCAGCCTCCTGCCCCACCCCGACTCCCTTGGGTTTGACTGGTGAGAATGGGACATGGCAGGGATGGGAGCACAGATGGACGGGGAGATCCCCAGGGATTCCTCTAAGGTGTTAGAGCTACAGCAAAGAGCAGACATCAAACGGAGCCTGATGATGCTGCCCTTACGCCAGAATGTTTTACAGAAGCAGGAAATGGGAAGGGAGCGAAGGGAGCTAGCCATCTTGGACCACGTGACTTTATCCTGGGTGGTGAGCAGTTGGGTATGTGAGAGTGAGGGGCATTGGATGTAGAAAAAAAGATCTGGGCCGATTACAGGAGAAGAAGGAGGGAAGGGGAACACGGCTCTGGCTGCCAGTATTGGGGGTCTGGGTCTCTTTCCTCTTATGTCTTTATTGTGGGGTATTTATTCACAGCTGATTCTTTCGATCTTGGTTAAGGATCGAGCTCCTCCACAATAAGTGATGACGAAGCCTTGTTTCAGAGCTGGCCTCCAGCTACCCAGCTGAACTTTCCAGAGCAGGGGTGCCTTAGGGCAAGCATCACTGAGGGGGAAAAAGAAGAAAATCCTTATGGTCCAAGTATCAGAGACCAACATTCAGCGATAACTGCAAAAGAGGGGGGAGGTGCGCGAGCCTCGGTGCCACACTACAGATGGCACGTGCACGGGGATGCCAGCTTGTGCCACAGCAGAGCAGATGGTGGCTCATCTTAGGCACATGACTTGTGAGGGCTTGGGCCAGGAGGAGAGACCCTACAAGAGCCCGCCTGGAGGCAGCCATTGGCCATTGTCCCTATCCTCAGCTCCCTTATACCCAGTGATGGTATTTTTCCTAGAGTACATAAGAATAGAATGACCTCATAAGGCTTCTTTCTCCTTAGTATTAACCCCACTCCTCTCAAAGACCCCCTTTGCTTCTCCCCCTTTCTTTCCCCCCATTTTCTAGTTTCTTGCCCTTTCTCTAGAGCTGGCACATAACAGGTATTAAAGCTAACCTGCGGTTTTCTAGCAGGTGCGTCAAGGTATGGGGCCAGGGCTTGGGATTACACTCAGGGTGACACTTTATGAACACAATAACCGTGGATCCATGCCCAGGACAAGCAAGAACAATCAACTAGATGAAGTGCCTCTGGGTCCATTGTGGAGGTCAGTTAGTTAGCTGGAGTGCCCCAGGCCAGAGTGATAGCCAGCTTTCCTCTTACCTGCTGAGAGGAGAGAAAGGGAGGAATTGTCCTCAGCGGAGGTCTACGGGGCAGTTCAATTCCCCACAGGGTGTGATTCCTTCCCAGAACTCTCTCAGTCTAAGTCCATTTGCTGAGAGAGTCCTTTCTGTTGCAGGTAAACTTGCTAACTCTGTTGCCTGGGCTTTCCTCGCCCTTGAGCCTGCTCAGTCTCTTGGGGTCAAAGACTTGCATATCTGTCCCATTTCTTACCCTGCTACCATTCCTGCATTTCCCGGCTCCAGCATCCATTCCGAGCTTCCATTTTCTTCCCCTCTCCCTTGCAAATATGCTATACCACTAGTGGGATTTTCCTGGGTTCATTGACCGAAGGAATGATGCATAAATTCTGGCATAATCTGGAAAAATAAGACAAAGACACATGGGAAAGGATGATCTATTTATAGCCCTAACTCATCCTGAACAGTAAAAGTTCCTTGGGACTTCAAGCTTCAATCCTATGATTCTTTAAACTTAACGAGGATATTTTCTTCCTTGAGTCACAAAGTGAAAATGGCTCTTCTCCAGAACAACATTCATTGCTTTGGGATTGGTCAAGAATTCTTGTATTTCATGAGCCCAGGCCAACTTCAGACATTCTCCCCTCCCTGCCCCCACACACATATTCGTGTTTACCTGCTACTTTAGGGAGCCTGACAGTTCAAGTGATGTCCAACTTTAGAGTTAAAGATAGTCCATGTACCCAAGAGCATCCAAACCGCCCCCCGAGGCGCTATAAAGACCCTGCTTTTCTTTACAAACACTTACTTTCTGTCTCAGTCATTTGGCACATCCATCCCAGACTCACTAGTTTTAATGACTTGAGTCTTTTCTCCCATGCTAGAGTAAACTTCTGAAGTGCAGAGATTGCGATGTATCCCCCTCTGAGTCACCTGCCATAGTACTTCCTAGAGAATAGGGAGTGGCTCTAGGATGCCAGGGTGAGGAGATTCCCTGTAGAAATGGAGGATGGCATCTTCTCTGCAAGTTGCCAAGAGAACTGAGAAGTTGTCTCCTGACTCAAATTTTCCCCATTTTGAGGTCTTTCTCTAATCATTGTATTACGTTGACTTGCTTTATGATATACTAATAAGTACTTATTGTGCTTAATAAATGATACATCCCCAGACTGGTGTGTATTTATGTGCATAAATATACACATGTCTGGAGATATATCCAATTATTAAGATATAGACATATATCTCAATATAGTATTATATTATATAATATTTAAAGAGAATAGATTTTGTAGATTTTGTGTGTATTATGCATAGGAATACATACATAGATATAGTTGTCATAGATAAATAAGACATATAAATTTGGATACCTATAGATAAATGCAGGAAATATACACATCAAGAAGCTACATTTTTAGCCAATGTTTTCTACTATAATGGTAGCATGGGGGCTTACATGAACAAATGGCTTTTACTGATAGCAAACTTGGAAAATACGCTTTTTCCTCTGCTGAAAATATTAGCTAATGTTTCTTCTTTAGCCATCCCTATTCTATGTCTCTCCCCCACCTGTTCTGTGTCTCTTCTGTTCCTCTTATTTCCTTTCTCTCGGCCCCTTCCTCTCCTTCTCAGAAACATTGACTGAAATATCTCAAGATCCCCACCTTCAAGGCCCCTTGGCAGGGGCACTCGTTCCACTGATGGTGGCTCTTTAAGGTCATGCCTTCCCCTGCAACCACACTGATGAGAAGTTTCTCCAAATTTAGGTGGGTGGACCCTCAGCTATGTAATCCATCCCGAGAGTCCATACTTGAAATCTCTCTGGTTTCCTAAGCATCTGCCTATGTCATATTTGGCTGAGCATTTGAGAACCAAGATCATCTCAACACTGGGATGATCCATTGTATTAATGAAGGACAAAATACATATGATGTAGAAATACTACAGATATGCAAAAGTCATGTATATTCTAGGAAAGGTACTATCTTCAAGCAGAAAGAACAATTATTACATAGGTTTCAATTTGAAAAATAAAGTCCTGTTAGAATTTTTTTGGGGGAAAAGGGATTTTTTTATTTATATAGTATCTTTTGAAGTTGCTTGACTCAATACTAGAATAATTGCTAGCCTAATTCTAGAATAGACTAGCATTATTTGAGCATATGCCTATGAAAAACCAAGGGAGAGTGCCCTGGAATGGAGAGCCAGGTGGGACTGGACATTTCACTCTGTATGATCCACAAACCATATCTACATCCTGGCAGTTCATGGAGTTCTGTTAATGGTCATCTCTGAATAAGGAATATGAGATTTATGGCAGCCATTCCTGCTAATACCCAGTTCAGTGGGTGGGAGGTCTCCCTCATGTCACTGTCCTTTTGGTTCTGGCTGCTGACCCTCCGGCCCATTCTTTTTCCAGTGTGCTATATCTCTGCCGTGGTCCTGTCCTGCTTGCTCACCTTCTTCATGCTGGCAAAGTCACTGGTGACCCACAGGTGAGTGGGGTTTGGAGTAGGGAAGAAGGAAGGGCAGAATGTCATTGGCTTATGGAACTGACCCAAGCTAAAGAGTGATGTAAACTCCTTGACCCCTGGGAGTTTAGAGGGAGGCAGGGAAAAGGGATGAACATGGAATTCATGGACTAGAGTATGAATTTCCATCACTGCCTGGATGAGCAAGTCACTCAAACTTTTTTTGTGTCTCATTTTTTCATCTATAAAAATGAAGAGATTGGACTAAGTGACCTTTAATAAATTCCCTTCTAATTCAAAATCCATGATCCTACAATACTGATAAGGAGAGGAACTTAACAAGATAAATTGGAAATAATAACAGAGGACAGACATTAGCATACAGGGGGATCAGGAGCAATTCCTAGAAAGGGCAGGATGGTGAATTTGGGGAAGGATTTGAATACAGAGAATGTTGGCAGATTAGAAATTGAAGGACAAGGAAGGGAGGAGAATAAGATGAACAAAATGAATAAAAAGAAAAGCATGGCATGTGAAGGCATCAGTGAGGCAGAGCTGTAACGAGGATGAGCAACAGGAGCTTTTTTTTTAGGGCACAGAAATATTTAGGGCATAAAACTTTAATACATGCATTTTTTGACAGCATATAGTCCACTAGAAGAGCTGATTTCTCCTCCTACTTAACTGAATTTTAATCGCTTCTTGTTTTAATTCCATATCATAATTTATAAAGCTTATTGCTTATATTCAGCACCATTCCTTTTCTTGAGTCTTCTTGTACCTCCCTTTTCTCTGAGTTCTTGCCGTTCCTCCTTTTCCCGACTCCTCTCTCCCTTCCCTATACCTGGAATGCTCTCTCATCCTCATCTTCACCTCCCAGCTTCCCTCCCTCCCTTCAAGTCTCTGCTGAAGTCCTGCTGTCTATGAGAGAGCTTTTCCTGATCTCCCTTAATATTAGTGCCTTCCCCTGAGATCATTTTCAATTTTCCAGCACATATCTTGCAAACACTGTTATTTTTACATGTTTCCCTCACTGCACTCTAAGCTCCTTGAGGGTTTTTGCCTTTCTTTAAACTCTTATACCTTAGCCCAAGGTTTGGCAAATAGTAGATCTTTGATGATTGTTGACTTGAGTTGACATTGCAAAGAACTTTGCAGACTCCAAAGCATCATCTAGTTGCCTGATATTCCTGCTACTGTTGCTACCTTGCTCACAGTATTACTGGGGGAAAACAATTAGTATGGAGAGCTCTATAATTTGTAACTGAATATTATTCCTACCATTGTTTCTTTGGGGAGACCAGGCTGGTGGCTTCCTAGGGGCAGGTAAGAGGAGCTTGACAAAGGGCATGGACAAGACCCAGAATTAAAAACCCAATAGACTTCCCTTCTTCCTGAGTCGGCCGAATGGTGGGGACGCTGAGGCCCTCTCCTGCCTCCTTTCTTTGCCACCCTCCACCAGATTCCCCAATCTTTCTTCCCAACAGAGCTAACCTGAGGGCTCAGCAACGTGCTGTCACCCTGGATGGAAGCCCCCCGCCACAGAAGCAGGGTTTGGGGGCCACAACCATCTTCTGCTGGATGAGCTTTACGGGTTACCAAGCAGCCTTCGTCTGCCTCGGTGAGCCTCCCCTTCCTTCCTGGACTTCAAGCAGCACCCATACTTTCCCTAGGAGAAAAAGAGGAAGAAGGGAGAAAAGGAAGCTTTGTCAACAGGCCTCTCCCCATCCTGTGCCTAGCTCAGTGTTAAACTGTGGGAGTGACAATAGGAGAAGACCTCCCCTGTTCCTTGAATCTTACATAAAAAAATCAAAACCCTTAGCCGATAAGGCAGTGAGTGCTATGTTCCAAGTAAGAAATAAGAAAAATAGAGCTACCAGAGGCCAAAGGAGGGAGGGGTCTGCGTGGACCAGATCGATCAGGGAAGGCTCCTGAAGGAGGAGGGACCAACACTTCAGGATGAGCCAGTGCAAGGAGGGAGAAGGAACTTTAGCTGAGAGGGATGGTGGACGCCAAGGAGAAGATGCAGGATTCCCAGGGAGGATGCTTCCCAGGAGGGCGTTCGTTTGGAAGGGGCCCAGCTGACGCTGGGCGTGGTGGATGGAGAACAGCATATGATCGACCCAAGAGAGGAATATTCATGGTATAGGGCCCTGGGCACTGACCTCCAGTGTCTCAGCCTTTCCCTCCACAGTCTCAGACACTACCTCTTTTACCTCCTCCAGGGCTCTTTCTCCAACAGATCATCTTCTTCCTTGGATTCGTGGTTTTCAGCTTTCTGATCATCATACCCATCCTGTATGGCAGGAATCTCCTGCTCTTGCATGTGCTGGAGAGGATGTGGTGAGTGAGGGGCGGGCTGGACCAGGCCAGGCCGGATTGGGCCGGGCTGGGCTGGGCCGGGGAAGCTTGGTCTTTTGCAGGTCCTTGGGCTGCTCTTCCCTTGCCTGGCCCTCACTGTGGCTGCTTTCCATATAGGCTTTTCTTCCTCATACTGGTGCTGGCTGTGATTCTGCAGAACCTAGCTGCTCGCTGGGCCTTCCTAGAGAACCAGCATGGCCAGCAAGAGCTGACTAACAAGTAAGAACTCTTCTCTCTCCTACTATCACTCTATCCCTCTTCCTCTCTTTGTCTTCCTTCTGTGCTTCTCTTGAATTATCTGTCATTTCTCCTTTCTGTTTCTCATTCTCTTCGTCTTTCTGTCTCTCCATCTTTTTCCTTCCCCTGATTTCTGTCTCTGTATTTCTTTCTGTTTCTCTCTCCTTTCTCTTTTTCCCTCTCTCTCTCTTTCTTCTCCTCCCTCCTTCCCTCTACTCTTCTCCCTCCCTTCCTCTCTCTTTGTTTATTTTAATGTCCATATAGAGAAGAAACATTTTAAAAATAGACCCATACAGAATAAAAATGAGAGGCTAGAACAAAATTTGTTTATGCATCAGATGAAAAAAAACCCAACAAGACAAAAAATAGCTATCTGTCCTTTGCCCCTCCATCTCTTTCTCTGGGTCCTTCCCTTTTTCAGTCCTTCCCCTTCCCTCAGTTTCTCTTTGTTTCCCTAACCCATTGTCTTATTCCTCTCTCTTTTCCTCTTTCACTGTCCCTCTGTCTTTCCTTTTACCTTCCTTTCCTCCATCTCTCTCACATATTTTTCTTTTTTAAAAAAAGCTTTTTTATTTCCAAAACATATACAAAGATAATTTTCAACATTCACCCTTGCAAAACTTTGTGTTCCCAAATTTTTTCTCTTCCCTTCTTCCCATACCCTCTCCTAGGCAGCAAGTGATACAATATATGTTAAACATGTGCAATTCTTCTACACATATTTCCACAATTATCCTGCTGCACAAGAAAAATCAGATCAAAAAGGAAAAATAATGTCTCTCGCATTTTTTCTTTACCCTTCCTTATCTTTTTCATTTTTGATGAACAAAACTATCATTATTTCTCCAGCATGGCACTCTAGAGTGTGCTTTCATATCTATTATTGAGGGAGTAGGGAAAAGGGGGCTGAATAAGGAGTTGAAATACCTGGATTCTTGTGGTAGTCCTACCAACTTACTGAGAGAGCCTATACAACTGAATCTCAGCTGCCGCATCTGGAGAATGGGAGGCTCCAACTAGATATCTCTAAGGACCCCTGTAGTGCTAAGATCCCAGCTCTGTGATGGTTCGCTCCTGGAAGTAGGAAAGGCAGGTATCATTACTTTGATCTCACAGATAGAGAAAAGTGAAGTGACTGAGGAGTTTGGACTGTGTGAACAGGGCTTTGTGATGAGGAAATGGAAGACTCGCCTTTCAATCCGAGCTTCTGGCCTCCCATTCCAAGCTTTGTTCTTCCTCTCCTGTTCTTTTGTCCCCTTTCTCTGCCCTCCCAGAAAGCCCAGAACTGAAAGAGGGGCCCTTATTTGTATCTGCCGGGACAGAATGGAAAGGGTGTCCCCCTATCCGTAGGTGTCTTCTCCACGTGGATTCGTGGTGCCCCAAGTGCCCACGTGAGAGCTTTTTGGACTCAGCACTGTTCTCTCAGGCTCCATGATTGCCTCTTTTGCCCCAGCCTGGGTGGAGCTGTTAAATGCTCTTTTTCGAAGGGACAGTTGGAGCATTCTAGGGTCCTGGGGCGGGGGCTTCCCCAAGGGAGGGAGGCAGGATGCTTCATGCTTTCTCCTGTGTCCCCTTCCCATTAGGAAAGCTCTGTTTGCCATCACTTTTCTGCTCTTCCTCGTTAATGTAATGGTGGGCATTATTGTGGGCATCTGCCGGATGGTGGTCTCCGCCCTCTTCAATGTCATCCACTTCTGCCAGCTGGACCGCAGCCTGCTCTCCTGTAGTGTGGACACTTGGGACCCAGGTAAGGATAGTCATGGGGACCAATCTTAGACCCCAACTACCAAAGCGGGGAGACCAGCAGGGAGCTCGACAGGGTAGAAGACCTCCCAGACACGGAGAAGGACGAGGCCTAAGCTATGCTAGCAGTTACCATTATTACACATAGGTATATTTAATTGAATTCAATCCAGTTTATCAAGCCATAATTATGGTGTAATGGGGTCAAATCCTAGCCCTGTGACTATCTGTGAGATCTAGCTCAAGTCGTTTTATCTCCCTGGACTCTCCATTGGACTAGATGACCAGTTTTAGTTCTGTCATCCTCCTATGGCTGTTGCGGGCCCTGTTAGGGCACTGGGGGCAGAGCAGGGATCAGAGAAAGCACTTTTGAAAGGAAGCCCCGCTCCCAAGGAAATTGCCTTCTGCGGACTGGTATGGGAAAGTCCTTACCTTGATCTGAGGGGAAGGGAGCATTAGTACCTGCAGAGATGGAGAAGCTCTTGAACTAGGGGACTCCAGGGCTGAGCAAGGAAGGGGAGCCTTCCCTGGCAAGAGAGGATGGCGGCTTGGGGAAAGCCCCGAGAGGGGTTCAGAGGGTTTCCAGGGTGAAAGGGAGCGCTGGGAACGGAGACGGGAAGGGCAACCAAACCCAAAGCCTAGTTTCAGCCAGGGAAGCTTTTAGAGGGTAGTGGGGGTGTGAGAAAATTATTCCAGCAGCTCAATGGACTATGTAGAGAGGAGGAGGATGGGAGGCAGGAAGGTGGTGTAGAAGGCTACCCCAGCAGACCAGGTGAAAGGCTAGGGCCTCCCAGGCAGGGATGCTGGCCACTATAAGAACCCAGGTGTTCGGTGGGAGCCAGCCTCTCACTAAGGGTTTCCTTCTCTTTGCTTCCCTTCCTCCCTCAGGCTATCGCACTTACTGCTATTACTTGAAGATGGAGGCCAGCCAGTCACACCCAATAATGAAAGCCTTTTGTTTCCTGCTCCGGCAATTACCTGGCTCCCGGGGACTGGCTGGAACCCAAGCTGCTCTCATACCCGGTGACATAGAAGGTGAGAAGCTGGCTTCCCTAGCCCAGGCCCGGGAGGAGGACCAGTATTTCCTTGCTACTCTCTGCTCCCTCTGTCCCAGAACTTCCTCCCTTGGCCTGCTTCCTCCTGGATCTTCCAGGAGCTGCTGTGGGAACTTTGGAGTGCCCTATGAAAGCCTGTCTCTGGCTGCAGATTTCTCCCCTCCTCATTTAGACCTGGCTGCCTGGGGAGGGCTCCAGGTGGTGAGCCTGACAGATAGACCCTCTCCCCTTCCATATTCAGCTCACCTAAAGAATAAAATGTTCTTTTCAGTCCTTCCTGGCCCAGATCCCAAAAGCATGCACTGGAAAAATCTGAGCTCCATATTATGGGACTTTATGAGACAAGGAGCTCTCTAAGCTGTCCATGAGTCACTCCCTCCTGCTGTTCCTGTCTCAGGCCCTATCTTTTCCAAGTCTCAGGAAGCTCAGGAAGGGGAGGCAGGGGCCAGGAGGGGCAGGAGAGGGGGGGGTCGACATTGTGCAGTGATTCCCATGGTCTGTCTCCTCCAGGAATCCATATGATCCGGACCAAGAGCCCAGCCACCAAAGCCAAGCAAAGCCGGCTCCGCTGGGGACTGGCTTATACCCTTATCCGCAATCCATCTCTCCTGGCCTTCCGCAAGAAAGCCCTGGCTGGCCCTCAGGCCAATGGGAGCCAGCCCAGCCCTCCCAATCCCTGATGGATCTGCAGAGGTGGGAGGAGAAAGGAGAGAGAACCACCCAGAAGTATCTCTATCCAGGGATCCCTGGCAGGAGCCTCACCGACATTTTCCTTCTTTCCTCTCCCTCCTTCCTCCTGGACTCTTCCCAAAGTCACTGTTTTGAAGTTCTTCCCTGGAGATACGCTGGACTCCTCCCACTGGAGAGATGGTACCCAGAGCAGCTCTTGAAGGCTGATGGTGCATCATTCCCATAGCAGCTTCTGTTTATTGTTGCCCTTTTTTGAGGGGGTGAGGAGAGACAAATAATTTGCTGTGACCCCTGGGAAATGTCAGCATCCTCAGCTTCCTAGAGTACATATACATTCATACATGCATACATTATGTGTGTACATGCTCACACACAGCAGAATCTCATCCCCAAGTCGCAGATGCCTTGGAAAATTAATACTCCTGCTTCCCATCTCTTCTTCCAAAGACCATAACAGCAGATAAAAATCCGTAATCTTCACGACTCATTTCCCTCTATTCTTCCTTCTCATTCCTTCACTGATCCATTCATTCAACAAGCATTTATCAAATACTAAGAGAGAGTCAGTGTTGGGCTCTAAGGGTCCAAAGTTAAAAAACAGCTCCTACATTCTTTTGGGGACAATTACACCATTTCCACATTACATCACACAATTATAAGTACAAGTACAGTATACACAGATAAATACAAGATGATCCGAATAGAAAGAGAGAAGTTACAAAGATGACACTTGAATTGAAAAAAGTTTCTAGGATACTCCCCTCTCTGGGGTCACCTCTTTTCCTTCTGAGACCCAGCCCCAAATTAATTCTCCAGGGCCCCTTCATCATCCTTCTTCATACCACCTCCAAACACAGACTTCACTAAGTACCCAGCAAGTCAGACAGTGATGACCCTACCTACTGGAGAGTACCCAGGACTGGACTCATGTCTGAAGATCCCATCCAGCTTTCTATTCCAGAAAGCCCCACTACCGGTCAGTGGCTCTGAATGGTCCCCAACTTCCTCGTTTAAGCTTTGTTTATTCTTAGAAGCAACTAAATGGATCAGATCGCTAAATATAATCCTGGGCAAGTCACTATTTGACTTAATCCACTGGAGAAAGAAGTGGAAAATCACGCCGATCTTTGCCAAGAAAACTTCACGGACAGGATGGTGCACGAAGAGTCGGACACTGAACAATAAAAATCTGATTCTTAGGCTCCTTCCAAAGACTTCTTGAGATATTTTCTCCACCTCCACAAAGCACCTTCTAACCCCTGGGATCCCAGCCCAGCTGTCTGGGACTCAGGCCCTGGTGGTGTTTGGTTTGGCATCCATCTTCCTTGCAAGGGATCAGGGCTCCCACCTCCCTCTCTAGCTCAGTCCCCAGTTCCAATGACCATATTTGTCCCAAGAAGTTTGGAGTATTCGTGGCTTGGCCCCCTTTCTGGGGAAAAGCCAAAAAGTTATCACTTCTCCTATTATCCAATCAGCAGTAAGTAGGTCCAGAGAGAAAATAAAGACCATTCCCACATTCCACAACATCCCCAAGCAGACAAACACTTCACTTTCCTGCTCCCTCCTCCGAGTACACAAGAAAGAACTATTTCTGTCCATGACACTTGTAGAACTCCATGCAAATGCGATATATTGAATATGATTTCACTATGGACTGATTTCCTCTCTACATTTAAGGGGACTGTGGATTCAATTCCTGCCTTGGTCATAGGAGAAATAAATTGATTAAAGTTAGCCCTTGACAGTTTCCAGGTACCAGTAAATTTATGATAGGTTTGGCTCTAATCGGGTGTATAATATGGACCAAATTGGAGCGTTTGGGATGTTAACATGGTATCAAGTACTTAACCCTTCTCCTCATTGTCTCCAAGCCCCACTCTCCCAATTTTGGGGCTCTAAGGGATTCTTAGGGGTTTCTCCAGAACCTCCCTAAGACCTCCAAGGTACCATGGAATAGAGAGGAACTCTGCCCCCCATGGCCTTTGGCATCTCAGAACTACATCTCACTTTTTACACATGGCTGCTTAGTGTGAAGCAAAACCCCAACAATCCGAGCTTTCTGAAGATAGATCTGGGAACAATGAGTTCCTCCTCAAGTGAAGGCTGCCTGATTACTTTTGGAAGAGGTAGAGGGGATTATTGTACATGTGAGGACTGGCCAGAATCCCCAGAGGGTTCTTCCAAGTCCAAGACTTGGTGCTGAAATCCATCTTCCACTCCCTACCACTCTCCCTCATACTTCCTGTCTTCCTCTTTGAAACTAGCAGTAACCTCAGCTCTAAGACAGCATGAAGCTGGTCAGAATTTTTGGTAACTATTTGGCTACTTGACTACTAGAGAGTGCAGGGGAATTCCCTGAGATGTATTTCCCATCTCAGAGCACATTTTATCTTCTGGTTTGCTGTTACAGAATCTGGGCATGGCCTGGAGAGAAACTTGAATTCTGGATATTTAGAGTGTATTTCTACCTTTGCATTTTATGAATGAGATGGATATATTTCCTCTAATAAATGACTCCAAATGAACAACCTCTGATAATTTATTTTATTATTATTAAAATTTTTTTATTTTTAAAACATATGCATAGATAATTTTCAATATTCATCCCAAAAAACCTTGTGTTCCAATTTTTCCCTCCCTTCCCCTCACCCCCTCCATTAGTAATTGAATATATGTTAAACTTGTGCAATTCTTCTTTAGATATTTCTACAATTATCATGCTGCACAAGAAAAATCAGATCAAAAAGGAAAAAAATGAGAAAGAAAACAAAATAGAAGCAAACAACAAAAAAAGATGAAATCACTATGTTGTGATCCACACTAGGTTCCCACAATCCTCTCTTTGGGTACAAATGGTTCTCTCCATCACAAGAGCATTGGAACTCACCTGAATCATCTCATTGTTGAAGAGAGCCATGTCCATCAGAATTGATCATTCCAAAATCTTGTTGCTGTGCTCAATGTTCTCTTGATTCTACTTGCTTCCCTTAACATCAGTTCATGTAACTCCCTCCATTGCTCTCCAGAATGGTTGAATCAGTTCAACAATCCACCAACAATGTATGTGTCCCCGTTTTCCCAAATTCCCTCCAACATTCATCATCTTTTCCTGTCATCTTAGCCTATCTGAGAGGTGTGTAGTGGTACCTCAGAGTTGTTTTAAATTTGGATTTCTCTGATCAATAGTGATTTAGAGCAATTTTTCATATAAGTACAAATGCTTTCAATTTCTTCATATGACAATTGTCTGTTCGTTTCCTTTGATTTATCAGTTGGAGATTGGCTTGGATTCTTATAAATTTGGGTCAATTCTCTATATATTTTAGAAATAAAACCTTAATTAGAACCCTTGAATATTAAATATTTTCCCCAATTTATTGCTTCCCTTATAATTTTATCTGTATTGGTTTTGTTTGTACAAAAAGTTTTAAACTTAATATAATCAAAATTATCCATTTTGCATTCCATAATATACTCTAGTTTTTCTTTGACCAAAAATTCCTTCCTTCCTTCACAGATCTGAGAGGTAGACTATCTGTTGTTCTTATAATATGCTTATAATATCACTCTATTTCTAAATCATGAACCCATTTTGACCTTACTTTGGTATAGGATATTAGATGTGGAACACTTTCTAGTTTCTGCAATACTAATTCCCAGCAATTTTTACTAAATAGTAAGTCCTTATCCCAGAACCTGGGATTTATCAAACATTAGATTACTATACTCATTAACTATTGTGTCTGGTTAATTTAGCCTATTCTACTGATCGACTACTCTATTTCTTAGCAAGTACCAAATGATTTTGATGACTGCTGCTTTATAATATAGTTTTAGGTCTGGTACAGCCAGGCCACTTTCATTTGCATTTTTTGCATTAATTTCCTTGAAATTTTTGAACTTTTTTTCTTCCAGATAAACTTTATTATTTTTTCTAGCTCTGTAAAATAATTTCTTGGGAGTTTAATTGGCATGGCACTGAATAAGTAGATTAATTTAGGTAGTATTGTCATTTTTATTATATTAGCTCAGTCTACCATGAACACTTGATATTTTTCCAATTGATTGGATCTGACTTTATTTGTGTGGAAATTTTGTAATTGTGTTCATATAGTTTCTGACTTTGCCTTGGCAAGCAGACTCCCAAATATTTTATATTATCTGCAGTTATTTTAAATGGAATTTCTCTTTGTATTTCTTATGCTGGACTTTGGTAATATATAAAAATGCTAATGATTTATGTAGATTTATTTTGTATCTTGCAACTTTGCAAGTTTATAGATTGTTTCTAGTAATAAGATTTTTGCATTAATATTCATTATTGAATTTGGTTTATAATTTTCTTTTTCAGTTTTGACCCTACCTAGTTTAGGTATCAGCACCACATCTGTGTCATTAAAGGAATTTGGTAGGACTCCTTCTTTCTCTATTTTTCCAAATAGTTTGCATAGTATTGGAATTAATTGTTCTTTAAATGTTTGATAGAATTTACATGTAAATCCGAATGGCCATGGAGATTTTTTCCTAGGTTGTTATTAATAGTGTGTTCGATTTCTTTTTCTAAAATGGACTATTTAAGTAACTTATTTCTTAATTAATCTGTTAATCTGGGCAATTTGTATTTTTGTAAGTATTCATTTTATTTAGATTATCAGATTTATTGACATATATTTGGGCAAAAAACTCCTAATTATTGCTCTAATTTCCTCTTCATTGGTGGAAAGTTCTCCCTTTTTCTTTTTGATACTCACAATTTGATTTTCTTTTTTTATCTTTTTCTAATCAAATTAACTAAAGGTTTATCAATTTTATTGTGTTTTTTTTTCATAAAACCAACTCTTAGTTTTGTTTATTAACTCAATAGTTTTGTTACTTTCAATTTTGTTAATCTTCCCTTTTATTTTCAGAATTTCAAATTTGACATTTAATTGGGGATTTTTAATTTGTTCTTTTTCTAGCTTTTTTATTGATCTTTTTGTCTATTTTATACAAGTAAGCATAAGATAAATGACAGAGATATAAAACTTCCCCTACAAGCTTCTTTGGCCACATCCCATAAATTTTGGTATGTTGTCTCATTATTATTATTATCTTGGATGAAATTATCAGTTGTGTCCATGATTTGTTGTTTCACCCACTCATTCTTTAGGATTAGATTATTTTGTTTCCAATTAGGTTTTGCTCTATTTTTCCCATGCCTTTTATTGCATGGAATTTTTATTGCATCATGATCTGAAAAAACTATTTCTGCCTTTCTGCATTTGATTTTAAAGTTTTTGTGCCATAATACATGGTCAACTTTTGTGTAGGTTCTACATACCACTGAGAAATAGTATATTTCTTTCATCTCATTCAATTTTCTATAAAGATCTATCATAACAAACTTTTTAAAAATTCTATTTACTTCCTTAACTTCTTTCTTATTTATTTTGTGCTTTCATTTATCTAGTTCTGAGAGAGCAAGGTTGAGATCCCTCACTAATATAGTTTTACTGTCTAATTCTTCTTGCAGCTCTCTTAACTTCTCTAGGAACTTAGATGCCATATCACTTGATGCACATATGTTTAGTATGATATCACTTCATTATCTATGATACTCTTTAGCCAGATATAGTTAAAATGACTAATTCTGTATTTCCAACCATCTTGTTTTCCCCAAGTTATATGTTTCTCTTTCCTTTTCCCCTTTCCCTCTTCCCCAATATTTTGCTTTTGACCACCTCAAACATACTTCCCCTTTTATAGTCCCTGCTCTTTTTTTATACCTTTCCCCTTCTACTTCTGTTCTCCCTTCTATCAGCCTCCCCTTTTCCTTTCCTCTCTTACTTCCCTATAAGGTGAGATAAGTTTCTCTGTGAAGCTAAATATGTCTAATATCCTCTCTTTGAGCCAAAGTAACATTCACCCTCTCCCTTCTTTCCCTCAATAGGTCTTTTTTGCCTCTTGGTGAAAAGTAGTTTAGCCCATTTTATTTCCATTTTCCTTTTCTTTCAGTACAACACCCTTTCCACCTCTAGTTTTTTTTTAATATCATTACAATAAAATCAAATTATACCTACACCCTCTAAGTATATACCCATAACAGAGATACAGTTTTCAAGAGTTAAACATATCATCTTCCCATATAGAGATGTAAAGTTTTTAATTTTTAAAAGAAACAGGTTTTTTTCTTTCTTTTTCTTTGTAGTGCTGGGTGGGCATGGTCAAGTCCAGTGTTATCCTGGGGTTCAGAAGCTCACTATTTGCCTTTTGTATTTGTGAATGTCTCATGGCTAATCTGCTGATCCATTGGCTTTTGAATCAGGACAGAGTAGCCAATGCTGCTGTATTTTGGCTTAGAGACTTCCAATGGATCCCCTGGGTCCCTGTGCTGTGTCAGCGCTTGGCTACCTCCCCCCACCATGCCCGATTAAAACAAACCTTTTCTGAAGTTCTTCCAAAATATCTTCTGCTATTTGTTATACTCCAAATATTTGTGGGTTCTGTCACTCCAAAACCAGTTCAGAGGCTTGATCTGGTATTGATCTGAGGGATGCTAGAAAGAGCTCAGATAAAGATCTGTCTATTCTCCACAATCTTGGCTTTCCTTCTCTCCACTCCCCACCCCCATTATTTTTTGGAAGGGCCACCCTATCAATCAACCAGTGCTCATCACTCATCTGCTGTAACAGCTGACCTTTACTTAGAACTTCAGGGTTTGCAAATACTTTACATAAATTATTTCACTTGGTCTTGCATGATAGTCTCCTGAGATACGATACTGTAGGAGCAGACAGACAGTTAAGTATTTCAGTGGACAGAACTATGGACAGAACTATTTCAGCATCAGTGGTGGGAGCAAAGGAAGGAAAGCATTTGGAGACTGGATTATGAGATATTGGATTAAAGAAATGCATAATGTTTAAACTGGAGAAAAGACTTAGTGGGGACATGACAACTGTCCCCCAAGTATTTGAAGAGCAGTCATATAGAACCAAGATTCTTAAACTATGGTTCTCAACTCTATATGGGACCTCATAACTGAATGTGAGGGTCACAAATTTATGATTTATTATCAGTAAATGATTTGTATGCCTATTTTATATACCCAGGACCTCTTAAAAATTTCTCAGGCAAAAAAGATTCATGAGTACAAAAAGACCTCTTAGTCTCAGGGCAGATCTCAGTGATAGAGGTTACAAAGAGGCAGATTTGGGCTCACTAAGTCCCCAAACTTGTGAACAATCAGAGCCATTACAAGATACTGGCTGTCTGGGGAGGTGATGAGCTCACATTCACTGGAGATATCTAAGCAGAGGCTGAGGGTCCACTTTTTGAAGATGTTGTAGAAGGATTTTCTGTTCATGTATAGGTTGGTCCAAATTACATGGTCCATTATATGGGAAAGAGGAAGAAAGTGAGAAGAAATTTGCTGGGATTGGAATGTCCCATCGACTCAGGTGGGGACCATATAGATGGGGAAGCATTCATCACCAACCAGAACCAGGATGATGTTGGTGATAATTTTCAATAGCACGTTGAGGTGCCCAAAACACTTTCCTTGGCCCTGGATTATCTAAGTAATATTCTCTATATTCTGAGAGGTTTGGCAGTGGAATTCATAGTGTAACAAGATGGAAGGGAGCAAAGGAAGCAATATCTATGGAACAATGGGAATAGCCCAGGAGGTGGGGAGTCAGGATATGGAGACCCTTCTCTCCTTGTTTCTAGGCAAAATTCTTCTCCTTTCTCCTTGTAAGCAAAGAGTTTCATCTGTGGCCGTCGTGTTCCCCACTCTGCTCTTACCTTGAACTGGAAGAAGTGGAAATCCTGGAAACAAAATGTTACCACTGAAACGAGACCCCGGGTATCAATGAAGCCGATTGATCTTTTACAAGCTGGGAAGCTGAGAGTGGCTTGTCTAAGGCCACAGGGTGGATTGGGATCCAGGGGCCCTGAAGCCTTGCCAGTGGCTCTTCTACTATCCCATGTTTATGAGGAAGGAATGGACCATGAGACAGGGTCTGCGAGGTGAATGGGGGACTCATCCAGAAGCTAAACACAAAGGAGGAGAATCACAGACTCTCAGACTGAGAGCTAAAAGGGGCTGAGAGATTGTCTAGCCTGAGCCCCTCATTTTATAAACATGTAATTAGAACCTAGTGGAGAATACTGTAATCCCCCCTCCCTCGCCTGCCCCCCCAACACACACACAACACGTATACACACATACATGTGTGTGTATATATATACACATACTATACATACATATATACACAACACACACAAATATATGCAATACACACATACACATATATACACACACAAATACATATATACACACATACACAGCACACATATACATGCCCACATACACACACAACACACACACACACACACACACCTTTAGTGGGAGAAGGGAACAAGGACAACACCCATTTTATAGACTAGGTGGGTGTTGGAGAAAACAAGATTCTTGTGACTAGAATTGTTGGTTCAGAGAAAACCCCTGGAACAGGGCCGTGTGGAACAGTTAACCAGTCTGCATCTCTGAGGATCAGATGTCTACCCCAGCTAAGCCTGGCTCCAGAGACTCTGCAAAACCTGCTGGGATTAACTGTTCTCTACTAGATGTGAGGAGCTACTTTTGACAGGCACGGTGTGGGAGCACGCTTCCCTGTCTACCTTTAACTTCCTTCTCCCCATTCCTAACCTCATTTTCAAGTCTGTTGATGCTTAGAATCTGGACCACAACTCTCATTCTGAGCAAGGTCTCAGTTCTGGTTTTTCCTGCTTAAAAAAGGGAGAGGAAGGGGGTGAAGAGAAAAAGAAGTGAGAGAGGAGAATTGGAAGAGAGAAAGGGAGAGAAGAAAAAAGAAAAGAAAGTAGGAAAGGAAAGGGAAAGGGGTTGCAGAGAAGGAAATAGAAAGGTAAGATGGGAGTGATTAAAGAGGGGCAGGAGAGGAAGATATATGAAGAAAGGGATGGAGGAAAAAGGGATAAAAGGAAATAGGAAAGGAAAGAGGGGAAGGAAGGAGGAAGAGAAAGGAAAGAAAGAGAAAAGAATAAGAGGAAAAGAGTGAAAGATAAAGAGAAAAATGGAGAAGAGAGAAAAGGGGGAAATGATTATTCAGTGAAAAGGAGGAGAGGGCATAAAGAAAGAAGACAGAAGAGATGGGAGGGAGAGAGAGAAAGGGAAAGGGACAGCAAAGAAAAAGAAAGGAGAAAGAGGGAGGAAAAGAGAAAAGATAGGGAGAAAGGGGGAGAGAGGAAGTGAGAGGGAGGAAGAGACAGCACGAGAGAGAGAAAGAGAGGCAGAGAGACAGAGACACACAGAAAAAGAGACACATAGCGAACAAGACAGAGAGACAGAAACAGATATACAGAAACAGAGACAGACAGACAGACAGAGACAGAGAGAAACAGAGAGACAGAGACAGAGAAAGAGCCAGAGATAGATACAGAGAAACAGCCAGAGACAGCCAGAGAGACAGAGGCTGCCAGCTCTGGGTGACTTAGTGCCAGCTGTGCCCTTCCCTGCCTTCTCCAGCTGCATCAGCCCCACTCAGGGGAGCAACCTCTGCCTTTCAGCTCCAGCTTCTCCCTGAGTTTTGTAACCAAGGCAATTAAAAGCTGTTGAAACTTTTTGAGCTAAAAGCAGGGGCAAGGACTCGATGAAAGCCATTTGCTATTCTCTGGCAGGGAAGCCCTTTTGAAGTCAGTAATGAGGCCCTAAGAAAACCGCAATTAAGAGCAATAGAGGGAGAGTGAATGAGGAGGGAGGCTGGCAAAAGGCAGAGGACAGAGGATGAGAAGGTGGGGAGGGAAGAAGGCTACTGACAAGGCTTCTCTTCACCTGGGAGACACACATCTAAGGATCTATAGAAAGGCCCCAGACTTCCAAGACAGCTGAAACTCCCCCACCTCTAGCCTGGTGGCCTCCAGCCAGTTGGAGGTGGGACAAGCAGGAGGTGGACTGATGTTCCTTGGAAGAAGTGCAAGGAAGGGCCAGACCAGGGGCTTAGGTTCCTTCCTGATGCCCCAAAACTCAGAGCAGGCTTCCCTCACTGTCTGGTTTATATGGTGGCCACAGTCCTAAGTGTTGGATAATTCTTTTCGCCATTGACTTCCTAGGAACCTTGCATGAGCCCATCACAGTTAAATGGGCTGACCAACGAGTGGGGGATTGAACAGAACTCTCTTGTCTTGTCCTTTTGCAGGGACAAGGGTCCCTGATTATATCCTGTGCTTGGCCCTTGGGCTCGGGAAATTTCATGTTTTTATCAATGACTCAGATG
The DNA here is from genome assembly GCF_048593235.1 of Sminthopsis crassicaudata. Lineage (NCBI taxonomy): Eukaryota > Metazoa > Chordata > Mammalia > Dasyuromorphia > Dasyuridae > Sminthopsis > Sminthopsis crassicaudata. Next base: position 661,591,621 of record NC_133618.1, read on the forward strand.
GAGGTTGAGATCATCAGGCTGGCAGGGGACAGACACAAGCTGGGAGACAAAGCTGACACAGTGAATGACAGGGCCAGCATCCAAAATAACTTTGACAAGCCAAAGCCCGGAACTGAATCTAATTAGATGAAATTAAGAGTGTGTAAAGCCTCAGAATTGAGTTAAAAAATTTAAAAAGCTTCCAAAGTACAATATGGGAAAGACAATACTAGTGCGTCATGTCTGAAGAAGATTTGGGAGTTATAATGGGTTTCGTATGCAATATAAATCAGCAACGTGGAAGTGAATGTCTTAAAAATGCTAAGGACACATAGGGATGCTTGAGATTATCAGATCATATACAGAAGGGACTTTGGACTAGTCTAACACCTTCAGTTTACTGCTGAGGAAATGGTGGCAAAAGGAGTTTCTCCAAAGTCACATTGGAACTCACATCTTCCTGACCCCACACCTAGTACCCAGCTTCTGGGAATCAGGAGTCCCCTTGTACCCAGACTCAATCTGAAGTGTTGTGTTCAGGTATGGATGGTACATTGTAAGCTAGACCCACGCACCCCAGCACCGGGCCCCAGTCACTCCTGCTTTCCCCACAACCTTTCTCCTTCTAGGCTGCTCCCAGTCCTAACCCAACCTCCCTATAATTATCTCTGATTTCATCACCTTCACTCCTATCCTCTCCTACTCTCTTGTTTTAAACAAATACTGAACTCCTCCTAAAAGGGGATCCTACTCTGAATCCTCCTGTGAAGTGAAGCAATTGAAGCCCAGTGACTCTCAAAATGGGTCCCCCAGGAAACCCTAGAGTTCCTGAGGTCTCTTCGGAGTGCTGCAAAATCAAAACCATTTTTATAATAATACTAAGATATTCTAATTTTCAGTATAGTAACTCTCTCTTCTCTCTTTCTCTCCCTTTTCTTTTTCCCTCTCTTTTCCCTTCCTCTCTCTCCTCTCTCTCTTCTCTTTTCCTTTCTCTTCCTTTCCCTCTTTCTCTTTTTCTTTCTTCCTTCCCTTCACCCTCTCCCATATAAACAAAAGTTTTTTGGAGGGGCCCTCAATAATTTTCAAAAGAGCAAAGGCATCCTGAGACCCAATAATTTAATAATCACTTTGTGTAGTAGACAGAGTTCTGCTTTTAGTCAGGAAGTCCTGGATTTAGTTTATTACTACTTATATTCATTACTGGTTCTATGGTCCTGGGCATTATTTACAGGTAGGAAATCTGAGGCTCAAAGGGAAGTGGTTGCAGTCTTGGACCACATTAAGCCCTTTTGAAGCAATATGGAGCCAGCTGGACCGCCATTCCTTGGTCCCAGACCCAGTGGGAACCTTTCCTAATACCTTCAGGAGCCCCACTGGATGGAGAACCCAAGGCAAAGAGAAGGATTTCAGTGGCACTTCTAAGGCTGGATGTGTTCAGTAGAACCCCAACCTGGGATTCTGGGCCCACAGCTTACAATTATTTTGACCCTAATGCTACATTTAAAGACGGTATCGCGCTTTTTAAGTCATTTTCCTATTTGTTCCCTTGGAGTGGACAACGTTCTCCCCTCCCCAGATTATTCTCACTTAATCTAAAGACATGTTTAGAACAGAAACTCCTTGAAGGCAGGAGGTAACAAAACTACCTCCAGGATCTGGTATAGGTTCTTGTATATAACAAGAACTTAATAAATGCTTCCTGAACCGAACCTGGCATTTCATGTGCAGGGAGCCACTCACGGGGCCCCTCACATGCTGACTACGGGCACTGGACCCCCTTTCTTCCTTTGAAGCTCTTCTTCTTTTAGCTCTTTCCCTTCATCTTACTGCATTAAGTTGAGGAAGGGATAATTTGTTGAGCTTAGCTGTTCTCCAAGCATCTGGCACCCATATAACCAGCCCACCAAAGGCTCAGGGTCTACCGGGACACACTCATGGATAAGTGAAAATAATCTGGGGAGGGAGAGAGCATCTTCCCCTTCCTGTGATGCAGCGAGTTCAAGGACGCTTCTTGGGGTTTTTCCAAGGGGACGTGTGTGTGCTAACGTGTTCATATTGCCATTTATGATTTCTCTTTGGACCAATGAGCTCCCGAAGAAGTGACATGAGGTCATAGAAGACCCGGACTTGAAATCTGGCCTGCCTCACGCTAGCTGTGTGAATAGGGTTAGGACACTTGACTTCACTTCATGCTTTATTTCTTTGGGTAAAGGCACCTGGGATGAGTTGGGAAATATATCAATCTTCTCAGTTTCCCAATCTGTGAAATGGGGATACTATATTCACAAGATTGCTGGGAGGGTGATTTCTTTTTACTAAAGATCCAAGGGATGTTGGAGAGATGGCCCTTCTCATGTTGGATATCCCCTCTCTCATCTTCCATTCCCTCCCCCAGAAAATGTCACAATGTAAAACCACAGAAACCTCATGGAAATACTATTTATTACAGCAAGCAACAACCTGGCCCTCTTCTGTTCCATCACTCAATGGCAGAAGGTGCGACAGGTCTCTGGGAGAATACATCTATATGAGGGAGGAGGCAGGAGGGCTGAGGAAGGCCATAGAGAGGTGATGAGGAGGAGGAGGGAATTTCAGACACAGCCTTCCTTCTTCTCTTGGTAGAGAGAGACAGGATCATGTTAGTACTAGCTCCTTTCCTTCAATCTGAGGGGGAGATGCTTCTCCAGTCCTTATTCCTGTGGGTGGGAGAGTCCCTCAGGTTGAGGGAGGGGGAATGGACAGGAGGGGGCCATCAAAGGAGAGGAGATTCAGGCCAGGCCCACCAGCATGGTGTGAAGCCTTCCCTCCTCTGTCTCCTTCGTCTTTGCCAAAGTGGTCTCTGCAGCCATCACTCAGTGACCCCAGCAGGGCCATCCTTGCCATCCTTGCCCACTGAAAGGAAGTGAGAAGAGCTAGGAAGAACCCACTTCTCCTAAATATTCCCTCCATTGCCTATTCAAGATTCCTTCCTTCCACCCCAGACACTGCCCAAGTTGGAACATGAATCCACTTGAGGGGGGAAAACACTGAAGCTGTTATTAATAGCACCTTGAAATGAATTGGTTTCTAAGAGCTGGCCCCAGCTAGCTGAAAGGAAGTTTGGGGGCTAATTTAAAAGGGATGAGGAGGAGGTGATTAAAAGCGGGGGCTGAAAGATTACAAAGGCACACAATTCGGGTTTGTTGTTGGGGTTTTCTCCAGTTGGACTGAAGGCACATATCGAGGATTGCCCCCACTCTGTCTCCAGTTGGCCCAGTGGCCTTTCAGGATGTCTCAGCCACGAGTTAACAGGCCTATTATGGAGCATTTGGGGCAGAGTAGACACCAGAACACCAGGAGGAAGCGCTTATTTCACCTGCTGGAAGCGACATCAGTTATTCCCCTCCTGTCCCCAGTGAGACTAGGAAGACCTGAGGGGGTCGTTGGGACGGTATCCCAGTGGCAGGGAGAGATTTGGGCGAGAGAGAGCTCCGCAGATCCTCTAGCTAGCTGGAGGTATTGAGGGGAGCAGGATATTGAAGGACACAGAGAAGAAAAAAGGAAAGGGAGAATTAGAAGGTCAGGTGAAGAAGACCCAGGAAGAGAACCCAGGGGCCCAGCTGCCCAAGGGAACTTGCCCTGCTTTTCTTGGGGTTTGTGCTGGACAGGTAAATGATGACAACGTTGTCTTCGGGCCCAGATGGCTGCACCTCGTTGTCAACGGTGTAGCAGCCCTTGCCCTCCACGGCCTTGCCGTGGAACTTGCGGCCCAGGGCATCCTCACTGGCTTCCCCCGGAGATGCCAGAGCCACATTCACTGAACCCTCTGCGCTCCCCAGCTCGTTGGTGGCCCGGCAGCTGTAGGTCCCTTCCTCCTGCTTCCCAAAGCCTGGGATGAGCAGACTTCCATTGGCAAACGCCTGGAAGCGGGGCTGGGGGGACCCGGGGACTCCTGGGACGCGTCCGTCAGAACCCACGTTGGGGCTCGTGATCTCCACTTTGCCGCCGGGTGTCTGGATCCGCCACTGGACCTCCGGCGGGGGCTGCCCGTCAGTGTCACAGTGCAGGGCCAGGACAAAGCCGTCCCGGAGCTCGGCCCCGTCCTGGTTGGGCTGGTAGGTGAGCTGCACTGTGGGAGGGGCACAGTGCAGGGGGGGGAGCCGGCCCAGGGGGATGCCCTTGAGGAAGGGGGGTGAAGAACAGGCGATGTTGTCCTGCTCTGGGATGGAGACCGCCGTGGCCACAGCCCACACCTTGAGCCACAGCAAGCCGCAGGTGCAATTGAAAGGATTGTCATTGATCTGCAAGTGGGACAGGGAAGTGAGTCCCTCAAAAGTGCCGTCCACCAGCGTCAAGAACCGGTTGTGGTTGAGCTGCAGGGACCTCAGGTCCCCGAGGTTCTTGAAGGCATCCCGAGGTATCACGGCCAGCTCGTTGCTGTCCATCTTGAGCAGCTGCAGGGCACTGAGATTGTGCAGGTCGTTCCAGGAGAAGTTGGAGATGAGGTTGTGACTCAGGTCGAGGCTCTTGAGGTAGACCAGAGGGGCCAGGCTGCCGGGGGCCACGACCCGGATCTCATTGTGGGCCAGCCACAGCGACTGCAGCAGGGGCACCTCGTCGAAGGCCCCCGCCTCCAGGTCCCCCAGACGGTTGGCCGAGAGGCTGAGCGTGGTGACGTTGGCCGGGAAGCCAGAGGGCACCGACTGTAGGTCACGGTAGGCGCAGTCGGAGATCTGGAAGCCATACTTCTCCCCACAGTCACAGACCTCGGGGCAGCCCGAGACCGAGCTCAGGAAGCTGGCCAGCCACAGCAGGTGGAGCCGCCTCATCTCTTCCTGGGAATGGAGAGGGGGTTAGAGAAGCAGTTACTGCCTACATATTCCCAGGGGCCAGCATCTCCTAATATGCTACACTCCCACAGGCTATTATTAGCAGAGGTCATCAGTCCCATCCACACAACAGGGGACAGAGAAATTATTTACAGACAGAGGGGAAAATGTCACATTTTTAACACAGGGAATCTGGGGAATTGGAAGGAACACAGGGTTAGGAGACATGACTTAGTATAAATCTTAGCTCAGCTAAGATGAACCGTGACATCACAGGGAAGTCACTCACTGCATCTTCAGCCTCCTCATCCATAAAGTAGGAGACTATAATAACCGCACACCTATCTGGCAGGCCCATCCTAATACAATTTCTTAGTGTAAGGATTAGGCTCCAGTGATTATCCCACCCGTGTTATAATAATCATCTCTGCTTGGTAAGAATACTTCCTGATTGAATTAATCAGAACAGAATGGGAACAGGGCCTATACACTTCCTTAAATCAAAATCACTGTGTGAGACATGTCACAAAGAATCAGTTTCAAAGGAAGGAGCTCTCTCTGAAACAGAGACATGAAAGGTTAGCAGCAAAGAGGAAGCAGCAGGTTCCCTGGAAAGAGAACCTGAATCCAGAACCAACAACCACTGGGCACCCAACAAAAAAGAAAAAGAAAGTGGGATCTAGCTGGGGCAGAAAAAAAGAGATTTTTAGCCTGGGTGTTGATCTTAAAGGTATCTCAGGGTAGCCCTCAGTAGCCTCAAGGACTGAGGGAAACTAAGAAAATGCCAGCTTTTTTCCCCAAAGTTTTCTCCCAGTGCATTTTCATCCCCAGATACCATAATATAAACTATTATTTCATCACCCAAACATTTCTAGAAATTGAAATTTTGCCTCAACCAGAAAGAGATCAGGAGTTAATTATATATAGATATGTGCAATTTACAATTTGATGACAATTCAAACAACACATTTTAGAGATAAAGATTTTAAGGAGTAATGAAATGACTTATCAGATGTCACCCAAAGAACCATTGGCAGAGAGAGGAAAAGGCCTTATGACCTTGTGGGATTCTGCATCATACCAAAGAAAACTGACTAAGGAGCAGCAGAGGATGTTTGAATCCTCCTGATGCTCAGGTGTGCCAGGTAAAAGCTAAAGGGCAATGGAAAAGGAATGAATATCAGGATAGGTTTCCCTCTGTATCTAAATATTGCCCAAGTGGCTTCTAAAGGACGGGAGCAGGAAAAGGGATGATTCAGAGCAAGCATGGATAGTGATAGGATATACCTGCTGAGCTGAAGGCCTTAGGTATAGGAAGGCCAGTCCAAACCAGAACTAGGCTACAACATAAGGCACCTGAAGCCTCTCCACAGATGACAGGGCATCTTTCCCAAAGAGAAGCACTTGGGACTTTCCCCATATTCCCATTGGAGTCCCAAAGCCTACATTTATGCACATCTGCCAAAAATATACTCCAAGGGCATAAGTCTGATGATGTCATTCTCCTGCCTGCAAGCCTTCATTGTTCCCTCCTGTGTGCTGGATAATTTCTAGTAATTATAGCCTTCTGCAACAGTTCCCACCTACCTCCCCCAGCCGTATTTAATCCTGCTGTCCTTCCTGAATCCTGGGCTTTTTGGTATAACATCTTCTGCCTCCATGCATTTGAATAAACTATCCCATCATCTCTGCCCTTTCCAAAAACTTTCTTGGGTTTCCCTCCTTTCCTTCCTCCACATAGAATAAAAGATTCAGAGGTGGAAGAAATTGTAGAGGTCACTGACATCTACAAATGAGGGCAATCTCCCCATTTTCCAGATGAGGAAACTGAGGCCCCCAAAGGGAATTGAGTTGTACGAGTTGCCAGCACTCTTTAAGTTACTCTGTGTTATTCTTATCTACCAAGATTCAGGTTTCATTCCACCTCACTGCCCCAGGAACTCCCTGAGGACAAGGATTTCCTAGAGATGCTCAAGCCGGGTCTGTGATCAGGAAGGACTGACATTAGAGTTAGACTATAGAAGGAATTCCATGACTTCTTCTTGGGGCTCTCCATAGAGAAGATGACTTTGGGGATTTTTAAGAACAGAACTTGGCTTGGGTGGATTGATTTGCATTCCTATCCTACTGCAGGGGAATGGACTGAAGGCCCCGTGGATAATCCATCTCTTACCTCCAGCCTGCAACTCTGATCCTAAGTAATGCTGGCTTAGATGTGTGGTGATCTTTTCATGACAGCTGAATGCATTTATTAATTAGCTTCCAGTGACCCTAGATTAGACATTGGCAGCCTCACAAATATGGCCAAGGAAGAAGAGGGCAGATTCCCTCTGTGTCTGAGCTGTTTCCTGGGAAGACTGGGAGCAGCTCCAAAGTCCACAACCCTCTTTGGGATCCCACTCACCCTACTTATTGAATGCAGCTCCCAGAATGCCCCCCTCCTACCTGAGTCCACAGAGATGGTATTTTCTTATTTCTATGGGAAGCCACATACTTGGCCCTGAGGTTGGTTAAATGCCTCCTCGAAGTCAGTCAGTAAGTATTTATTAAGTACTTATTATGTGCTAGGTTCTGGGGATGCAAAGGAAGGCAAAGCTCATTCCCTACTGTCTCATTTTAAAGCCTGGCATCCCTGCTGCTCCTTCCCCAGGGACCACACCTTGTGAGGCAGGAGATACAGCACGAGGTGACCGAAAGGAAACTAGAGAGCCAGAAGACCTTGGTCCAGTCCAGGCCTTACTAGCTTTGTGCACTTGAGAGTTCCTTCAGCTGATGGTTTTCTCATAAGATCTACACAAAGAAGCCCGAGGCCTGAACTCTGGTCCAGGTCCGGTCATCAATGGCCCGCGAGGCCCTAAGCAAGCGTCAATTTCTCATCTTTTAACAGTTTCTTTCTCAGATCAGAGTTTTTAGAAAGTGAGTTTGCCGAGGGGCTTCGGGCGAGGGGTATAACCCCCCCCATCACTCTGCAGCTGCCTTTGTACTCATGCCCGTCAGCTGCTCCCTCACCAGCCCACCCCGTCCCTGTCCTGGAGATCTCCCCATGGTCACAGACCACAGAAATTCTGACCCCAAATTCCCCTCCAGCTCCGGGGTAAGCTACCCACTGCTGGCTCTTAGGGTCTCCGATATTAACTAACGGAAACAATCTTCTATCCCCCCCAGCCCATCCTCCCCCTCAAAAAAGCCCGTGGATTCGTTTTCCATTCGGACAAGCAGGCTGCACTGGGCAGTGAAAGAGCGCGTCCCAGGCACTCAGGGCGCCTGGTTCCGACCAGGTTACCTCCGCTCTCCCAGTCTCAGTTTCCTCCTGTGCAAGGTCCTTGGGTTAGCGGGTCCCTGGAGTCTCTTCCAGGTCTGCGTCCGCACCAGAAGTCGCGCCCCCTGCTTTTCCCTCTTCCTCCCCTGCTGCCGTCCCAGACTCGGCCGCTCCCTCCGCGGGCCCCACTGCTAGGTATGTATTTATATTCGCTTATTGAAGGCCCCTGTTATGCTCCGGAGTCCCCCACCCCCACTCCTGAAACACACCCAGTCGCCTGCTGGTTTCCAACTTCTCCAGTCCGCCCTGGGCGCCCAGGGACCCCGTCCCGAACGGGGCTCCCTCCCGGCCTCGCCCCCTCCCCGCCTCCTCCGCTCTGGGGGCTCGGGGCGCCTCGGGGTCCTTCTGGTTGGGAGGGAGGCGGCCGGCTGCACAGCCCGGCTGCATCTCCTGGGCTCCCTGCCCTGCCTCCACCGCGCCCGGGGGGAAGGTGGAAGGCGGGGATTTCCCCGGGTTCCCTGGAGCGGGCATCAGCGGGGCATCCCAGGCGCCCGTGGCCCCTACGGCCCCTGCCTGGTCGCCAGCCGCGCTTCCTGGGAAGTTACTCGGGAGTTGGGGAAAGTTTCTCGAAACCGACCAGCGGGCAGCTGTCCCTGCCTGGGGGGGGAGGGGGGGAAGGTCAGCCCACTGGAGGCTCCCTCCGGCCTCTGTCAAGTTCAAGTCCTTCCTGGCACGGTTCTCCAGCCCAGCCCACACCGTCCTTAAAATAACAATAATAAAAGAAAAGCCCTTACCTCTTTTTTTCCCTCTCTCTACTCCTTTGTCTTTGGGAACAAGGCAGTTAGGACGGGCTGGCTAACGTGGATTGGAGGTCCCGACAGCCTGGCTCTCCCCGACCCTCTGAAGGGAATCAGAAAGGACAGAGACCCACAGTCAGGAGGGAGCTGCGCCGGAGCCTGGAGCGCTCGGGCTCCCCGGGGCCAGCTGTGGCCGGCAGAGGGAGGCCCCGACCTAGGGGGCGGTTTCGCCTCCAGGAGGAAGGAGCCAGGGGCTGGGCGGGCTCACCGCTCCCTCCCCTCTCATGTCCCCCCCCCCAGCCCTCCCGCGCCCCATCTCTGAGGTGCCTACCGCAGCCGCTGCCGCCGAACCCAGGCTGGGAGGCACCGGGTGCGGGCTCAGGACGCCCTGGCGCTGCCGTCCCGCAGCCTGTGCAGCGCGGGGACCTGCGGCTCATAAGTGACACCAGAAACCGGAGGAGGCAGGGATGCCAAATTTTTTTGGGCTGTGCTCTCTCACTCACTTTTTGGGGGGTGGGGTGGGGGGCGGATTTCCATCAAGTTAGGAGTTTCTTAAAGACACAGCGCTGGCCGGAAGGACCTCGAGAAGGGGGGGGGGGGGGGTGAAGGAGGCGGACTTTGAGTCCTAGCATTACTGCTCCGGAGGCAGGATCTGGGGGTTTGTCAAACCCACTCTGGAGGTTAAGAAGGGGGGTTATTTTTTCCGTGGCTGCAGAGGAAGGAATGCACGGGCTGGTTATTTTTTCTTCTTTTTTAAATTTTTTTCCTTCAGTGAATGGCTGATGAGGCAGAACCTTTATGAAACACCCACCAGGCCCCGCCGGGGCTCAGGAGCCAAACTCCCGGGCCTGGTTTTTTTAATCCTCCTTCCTTGGTTAAAGCCCCTGCCAGGCTGCCTGTGAGGCCTGCCTGTTATGAATGCATGTCTTTCTCCAGTTGGGGAGACTGGGATCCGGCCGCAGGGGCCTCCCGCTGCCAGGAAGGACTCTCACCCTAGGCCAGGCTCCGGGTGGAGTCCAGTATCCCAGTGGAGTCCAGCATCCGAGAGCCCTGATCACCCCGGATTTCCCTCCTGGAGCCCAGCTGGATTCCACAAGATCCTGAAAAGCAGCAGTGGAAACGTTGCCCTCCATATCCAAGGTGCCCAAGTGGCTCCAGGGGGCACTGGGAAGGCCTCCTCCCCAGAAGCTACCCCTCCCCCCATCCTTCCTCCACTCACCTTTCTCTGCATCTCCCCCTTTTATCATTGTCTTCTTCAAGTCCCTGTTCCCTCAGGGACACCCTCAGCACCCTTTCACTCCCACCTGAGGCCTGGGGTTCTGAGCCACTTTTCTCTTTGAAAGAAATCTTGGAGGGACGAAAAGTACCGGGGATGGGAAGCAGGAAACCATCATCACCTTCTCTCTACAACTCATTCATTGGGTGACCCCGTTCCTTTGTCCTTCAGTCTGTTCCTCTGTGCATTCCTTCTCTGGACTCATGATAAAGGGCCCCTGAGGTCCCAGGACAGGAGACCCCTCTAGTGGGAGATCTGCAAAGGGCCTAGGACAGAGGCTAGAAACATTGTCTTACCCCTTTCATGCTTCTCTCCTGCCCCCAGTCTTTCCTTATACTCCTCCAGTCTCCCAGCTACAAAACTTTCTGGATTCTGAGTTAGTTTCCCCATGTCAAGATCATCTCTGGTCTCATAGGGGAGATATTTTCAGCTAAAAATTAGTCTCCATCAGCTTTCTCCCCATCAGGGCTGCCCGAGTCAGTAAATAACCTAGCCAGGAAACATTACTGGCAACATTTGAACCCAGACCTTTTCCAACTCCACGAGCAGCAAGTCTATCACATACCAGATTGCCTTCAGGTGAAATTAAAAAGGTGCCCAGAATCATCAAGGCTACAGTTTCCTTCAGGGAGTTTTTAGTCCTGCATAGCCCTGATCTCGATTGATCAATCAATCAACAAGCATTTTTTTTTTAAATTTATTATGTGCCAGAAACTGAGCTAGACAACAGTGAAACAATCCTTATTCCCAAGAATTTAGGTTGACCTGGGGAGAATCAGTATGATTACAGATAAGAAAATCTATAATATAAACCCAAAAGATATGCAGAAATGAACAGCTGAATCAGGAAAGGCCCTGGAGGTTGACATTGGGGCTGAGCCATGAAGGGAGGGAAAAGTGATGAAGAAGAATGTTCTAGGTGTGTAGGATGAGAGGTGAGAGCTGAGATGTCACGTACAGAGAACAGCAAATAGAGCAGTTTGGCTGGGACACAAAACACATAATATGTAATCATCTGGGAAGGAAGCTGAAGCTGGTCTGTGAAAGGCTTTTTATTTTCTTATGTGTATTTGAAAAAAAAATGTTTCAATGGTCCTCATTTTGGAGCACAACTTTTGCTAAATCCTCCCCTCCCCTTTCCTCCCTTCTCCTCTCCCCTCTCCTCTCCTCTCCTCTCTTTATAGATTTCTCTGGACTCCACTTTGTTATTTCAAAGTTCTTACTTTGGTCTTTTCATCAGAAATGCTTGGAAGTACTATTTACTATTAAAACTCTGATTTGTTTTTTTTTTTTCCTGCTATAAGATTAAACGCTGTTTTTCAGGGTGAATGATTCTCATTTGTATACCTTATCTTTTTTTGTCTTTTGTCTTTGTATTCCAAGTTTCTGGTGGTTTTTTTTTTTTTTTGTTTTTTGTTTTTTTTTTTAATTGTAGAAGCTGCCACATCTTTGTGTGACCTGAACTGTAGTTCCTTGGTACTTGAAATGATTCTTCCTGGATGATTACAATATTTTGTCTTTGATGTGGGAACTTTGGATTTTGGTTATGACTTTTCTTTAACTTTTTTGTGTTCCTTTCAGGAGGTGGTTGAATCATTCTGTCTTTGTTTTGTTTATGGTTCTAATAAATTTTTATTTATAATACTGAAATATACACTTAAAATATTTTTATCATGGTTTTCAAGGACTCCAAAATCTTCAATTATTTCTCATTGATCTGTTTTCCAAGTCAGTTTTTAAAAATCAGCTCTTAAATTTTATTTTCAATTTTTAAACTTTATTATAATATTTTTGTTGTCTCAAAAATTATTTATTTCTGTTTGTTATTCATTTTCATTGAGTTTGTATTTTGGGTACTGTTTACCATTTTCTTTTCAAAATTATATATTCTCTTTCCAATTCTTTTCAAAACTCTAAAAACATCTCTTGGTACATTTTTCTAGATAATCATACAGTCCTTATGGAAAATTCATTTTCTCCTTTGAATCTCAGCCTGCGGTTGTTATGGAGTTGTTTTCTCTTTCTAGACTTGATTTTTGAGTATCTCTAGATCTACAATAATTCTTTATGCAACTCCATATTGTCTTCAGTTTTATCCTTCTCTCCAGCTTTAGTTCCTGATTTGGGGGCCTTGTGCTAGAGTTAAAACTCTATCATCTGCTGGGATTTTGGGTAGGATGGTCTGTATTTCTTGGTCTCACTATGGGTCACCTGGGTTTCAACATGCACCTTTATCTCCTAAGGTTAAATCCCCATGAATTTTTTAAGGTAGAGAGCCTGTCTTCAGGGTCCTCAATGATAACTTAGAACTAAGTATTAGGGATCTCAGGACCCCTGAACTTCTAGGCAATCCTGATGAGAACGCTGTAGCATCTCAATAATTGCTGTCCTGGGGTTACCACAGTTTCCTCTGTGCAATTCCTAGCACCTTTTTTGGTCTGGGTTTTGAGTGGAAGGAAGGGAGTGGGGAATGGGGTAGGGGTTTGAGTGGAAGGAAGGGAGTGGGGAATGGGGTAGGAGCGAAGTGGGGGGAGAGAACTCTCTCTCCTTTGCTGCCTCCAGATTCAGAGATTTATGAGCTACACCTGTCTGGCTCATTGCTGACAAGCAGGGAGGCTGTGGATTTGTTTGTCTGAACTCGTGCTTGTTTTACTGATGATGGCCTTCTTTCTAATTTCCTCTGATCCTTTATTTTACTTTTTATTCCAGTTCTGAGGGAGAAGTAATCACTTACTGTCATTTCTCATTGGATCTCTTGATCTTTATTTAGTCTGATGAAAATTTCAGGATTTTGCTGGAATAGGCAAGTGGAAGCTGGGCTGTCTGCCTTCATTCATGCCCTGCCATCTTGGCTGAAAGTCTACAAGAATATTTATAGTAGCCCTTTTTGCACTGTCAAAGAACTAGAAACAAAGAGGGTTCCCATTGATTGGGGGATACCACAAACTGTGGTATGTAAATGTAAGACTGCAGCAGGCCGATCTGGATCTGAATTCTGTCACATAGTGGCCCTACAATCACTTAATCTCTCAGTACCTTAGGTAAGTCTCTGAGAATGTAAATTGCAATGGAAGTGCTGACCCACATAGGAAGAGAAATTCTTTACTAGGAGTTCCCTATATACCAGAAAAGTCCTAAGTTTTAACCAAAAAAAAAAAAAACCCTTTTAAAAATTATGCTACATCTGGGAGTAGGGGTGGGGAGTCAAGGGAAAATATGACAAGGATATAAATGAACAAAAAAAGAAAATAACATCAGTGAAATATTTTTTAAAAGTTTACTTTTATTTGTTTTTACAAAATGTTGACAGTTAAGACATCCCTTATACCACAATTGTAACTTTTGACCATTTAAAAAAATAAGTCTTTTATTTTCAAAATATATGCAAAATAGTTTTCAACATTTACCTTTGCAAAACCTGGCATTCCAAATTTTTCCTTCCCTTCCCTCTACTCCCTCCCCTAGAGAGCAAGTCATCCAATATAGGTTAAACACGTGCAATTCTTCTATACATATTATTATGCTGCACAAGAAAAATAAGATCAAAAAGGAAAAATAAATGAGAAAAAAAGCAAGCAAACAACAAAAAACATGAAAATACTATGTTGTGCTCCACATTCGGTCCCGACAGTCCTCTTTCTGGATGAAAATGGCTCTTTCCATTACAAATCTATTGGAATTGGCCTGAATCACTTCATTGTTGAAAAGGGCCATGTCCGTCAGAATTGATCATTAAATCTTGCTGCTCTTGGTCTACTCACTTCACTCAGCATCAGTTCATTTAAGTCTCTCCAGGTCTTTCTGAAATCATCTTGCTGATCATTTCTTACAGAACAATAATATTCAATAATGTTCATATACCATAATTTCTTAAGCCATTCTCCAACTGATGGGCAGCCACTCACTTTCCAGTTTCTAGCCACTACAAAAAGGGCTGTCACAAACATTTTTGCACCTCTGGGTCCCTTTCCCTCCTTTATATCTCTTTGGGTTATAAACCCAGTAGTAGCACTGTTGGATTAGAGGATATGCACAGTTTGATAACTTTTTGGGCATAGTTCCAAATTGTTCTACAGAATGGTTGGATCAGTTCCCAACTCTACCAACAATATAGCAGTGTCCCAGTTTTCCCATATTCCTTCCAATATTTATCGCTATCTTTTTTTGGCATCTTAGCCAATCTGACAGGTGTGTAGTGATACCTCAGAGTTGTCTTAATTTGCATTTCTCTGATCAATAGTGATTTGGAGCATTTTTTTCATATGACTAGAAATGGTTTTAATGTCTTCATCTGAAAATTGACTGTTCATATCCTTTGACCACTTATCAATTGCGGAATGGCTTGTAAGTATGATATTTTTAAAAAAGAAATATTCCTAACTGGTAAACTAGCCAGTGGAAATAGTTGGAAGCCATGGTGCCAGTGGGTTTATGGGGAATTTGCTGCTTTTCTTTCTCTCAATTAGGGAAAGCTTCCTGATGGAGATGGGATTTAAAAATTTTTTTCTTACTATACACTCTATATCTTTCATTGTCTTGCTTTTATTTCATGTTTTTATTATCCAAAAACAATGACAATCTGTTGAAGGTAGACATACACACAGACAAACCAAAGTAATGGCACAGGGTGAGGAAGGTGAAACCCAGCAGAAACTTTTTTTTTTGCTTTAGTAAGTTACCATTTATTTTTATTTTATTTTATTTTATTTTAAATAATGAACAAGTTTTTATTTAATGACTTGACAATTGGTACTGGGCAGGAAGACTGATATTTCCTTCATATTCCATTTTTCTTTTTTTTTTATAATATTATCCTTTGTATTCATTTTTCCAAATTATCTCCTCCCTCCCTCCACTCCCCCCCCCCCGATGACAGGCAATCTCATACATTTTACATGTGTTACAATATAAGCTAGATACAATATATGTATGTAAATACCATTTTCTTGTTGCACATTAAGTATTAGATTCCAAAGGTATAAGTAACCTGGGTAGATAGACAGTAGTGCTAACAATTTACATTCACTTCCCAGTGTTCCTTCTCTGGGTGTAGTTATTTCTGTCCATCATTGATCAGCTGGAAGTGAGTTGGATCTTCTTTATGTTGAAGATTTCCACTTCCATCAGAATACATCCTCCTACAGTATTGTTGTTGAAATGTACAGCGATCTTCTGGTTCTGTTCTTTTCACTCAGCATCAGTTGATGTAAGTCTCTCCAAGCCTCTCTGTATTCCTCCCCAGCAGAAACATTTTAAACAAGCCTCAATACGATGTATTTTTAAGCTTGGAATGGAAGGATAATGGAATCTTTATGGCATTAAGCCAGGAAGTGTTTTCTCCTAATTTGTCATGGACCAACATTCGTGATTTCCTGTCATCCGATCCTGTCTTCGTGACTTACTGTGGCCAAAAATAGTCACCCTTTTGGGGTAGTTTCCTCTCACTCTGTGTGTCTGTCTCTGTCTGATGAGAATGTCTGTGCTCTTAGAGGAAAGAGAGACAACGACAAAGAAGAACAAGGACATTCAACAAGTTGCTTTCAAAAATTCACAGTTGGCCTGCTATTTCAGAGGTAGCTGACGGCCTGTGTGACTGGGAAAATTAGTTCCCATTAGGTATCCCCATCCTATTCTGGGCCTGAAAACTAAACTTCACACTTGGTCATTAATTTTGCACAGTGTCTCCTACAATTCTAGCAGGGAGTGAAAGAACAAGCAAGTCTAATTTTGATTCACAAATCACTTGTCAGCTCCAAGTTTCAATTTCCTCATCTGTAAAATGGGGTTAATGTTGACCATAGCACAGGGCTGTTGTCAAATGTAAAAATATCTGCAAAGTGTTCCAAAACCTTAGCGTCCTCCCTAAAAGTCAGTGATTGTCATTGTTTCCATTAGTTCTAAGAAGCCCCACAGGTTTGAGTCATGTCTTTGCCACTTATTACCTTAGTGACCTAGGACAAGCCCCTTACTCACTGTGGGTCTCAGCTTTATCATCTGTAAGATGAAGAGACCAGGTAGCCTCTGAGGTAACTTTGCTCTGGATCCATGATTCCTTATTCTATCACATCATTCTAGAAAAAGTTACAGGGTCCTGAAGGTCTTCCTCTCTATAATCCCTCTCTCCATAATCTCTATAATCCAGCAAGTACCTTGTACTTCTCAGTCTCCCACCCCTGGCTGTACCCTCCTTCTCTCTCCCTCCATCATTTCTCCTCTTATTTGTTTTCACTCCCTCTCCTTGCTGTTCCTTGACCTATCCCCGTCTCCTTTCTGGGGAATGTTTCCAGGATGTGGTTAGCTACTTTTCCTCTTCTCCACACTTTCCCAGACCCCTTTCTCTTTCTCTACAGGGTCTCTTCTTGTATGGGACCACTTGGAAAATCCCAACAGCCAATCACATCTGAGTACACACACACACACACACACACACACACACACACACACACACACACACACACACAAGTTAACTCTCTTCCCCTTAAGAGCACAGACATTCTCATCAGATAGAGATGATAGAGAAACTACCTATGCATTCAGAGTATTATATGTTAGGGACCATGTGGGTGCCTTGGTTTAGGTTTTTGTAAGCATGTTTGATCCCAGCACAGAAAATGCTTCTTGACCTGAGGAACAAGGCGCAATTTCGAGGTTGCCTTTCACAAAATCTCTCTGGTTTTTACCAAACTGGAAACATCAGTGTATGGCTCACATCTCCCAAAATGTTCATCTGGTTTACGTTCCTACCAGGGGAATCACTGGGGATGCTAGCATACATCTCTTTTTGTTCCTCACAAAAGGGCTCCTAATGTAGCTTCCCTGAAAATGCTCTTGCCCACAAGTGATTGAGCACAGACTAAATAAGTTTTATTTAACTTGGCAAAAAAATGCCCAAAGGGCTCATGCCCATAAAAATAAAAAGCATAATCCCTGTCATTGAGAAGTTTATATTCTTTGGAATGGTGGAGTGAAGGATAGGATATGGCCACAGAAAAAGTAGAATTCACAGTAGATCATGATGGGAACAGAGGAATATGGATTAAGTTCTATAAATACTTGAAGAGGAAGAAAATACTTTTTGTTGGGAGCAATCAGGGAGTTAACTTTGGAGCAGAGCCTGGAAGAAAGACAACAGATTCTGAAAAATAAACACAAGAAGGAAATGCTTCAAAAGGGAAAGAATGACAACAAAAGGAATATGCAGAAGTGAAGAGAAATGCCTAACCATACCGGGAGACTCGGAGAAGGAAGGAAAGATGGACCCTTGAAGGTTTAGAATTAAGGCTTTTCTGGAATCTTCTCATCCCTTATTCCCCAAGGGATGACTGTGGGAATCCATTAAGAGGAGAGGGAGGTAGATCAGGAGAGATTTCAGCCTTTAAAGGAAGAATAGGAGAAATAAGTTGTAGGGATAAGTGACTCCCTATCCAGGTATCCCATGGTCATTACCAACCTAGTATAAACAAGAGTCTGCTGTCTATCCAGGCCTTGGAACTAGGGATCTTTTCTTTCTTTCTGGCTGGGGCAGTTGGGGTTAAGTGACTTGCTCAGGGTCACACAGCTAAGAAGTGTTAAATGTCTGAGGTCAGATATGAACTCAGGTCCCCCTGACTTCAGGGCTGATGCTCTAACCGCTATGCCACCTAGCTGCCTCTAGGATCTTAAGCCTTTGGCAATCTAGTGAAGACTCCTCAGAATAATGTTTTTAAATGAAAAAAATAAATCTATGGAATTACAAAGGAAACTGATTATATTGAAATTAATTTTAATTGAATCTAATTTCATTAAGTTTCTAATTAAAATTTTATTTATTTTAAAACAACTTCAGAGAGCCTTGGTTAAGAATCCCTGATAGAGAATGTGCTATAGATCAAGCTTGATGGTCATGTTCTACTTCTGGTGTTTATAAGTGGATAGATGAGCAAAAATTAATAAGCTAAATTAATTAAAGATCTAATACAAGGAGACAAATGGACATGTAACAGTGACTGTTCCTGGCCCACACTGCCCCATCGTCAGATCCATCACATATCATCTCTCCCCCAGAGTTCTCCAGATGCTTAAGGGGATGCAAGGATATCTAGAGTCTCGGTATTGGATCAAGTCCCCAGATGATATTCTGCCTTTCTAGGGATTCTCTCGGTCCCAATTCCATTTTACCACTTAACAGTCATATGAGCTTTTGCAAAGGAATATTTGTTTTAAAATCACCACCTCACCACAAACACACACCCCAATCTCCTCCTAATCCCATCACCTGGAGACCGCTCCCATACCACCTTAGTCTCAAGAGATAGGAAGAACTTCACAGTTTAGCTCCAAAGCCCAATCCCACCAAGTTCCAAGTTCCAAGTTCCAAGCTCCTCCTGGGCCCTTCTCAAAGCTTCCTGCAGGTCTAGATTCAACATCTGGCTTAGAAACCTGTCTCCAAGGTCACCATGGTTCAAGTCTGGGTCTGATGGAGATTACACCATCTGGGTCTAGAATTGAAAAGGACAAACAAGATACCCCAAAATCCTGAGCATGAATCTCAGGACCAAAGGGCCTAAAAGTAGACCAGGGCCAGGAAGCCTTTTCCCATCCCCACCCCAGGCTGGTTCATAATGCCCATGTTATAGGTAAATAAGGCTATGGGAGAGAGAGGGAGAGACAAAGACAGACAGACACAGAAACACATACACACAGAGACAGAGAGAGGGGGAGAGAGAAAGGGGGGAAGAGAGACAGGGGAACAGAGGGGGAGACTGGGTGGGGGAGAGATAAAGGGAGACAGAAAGAGGGAGAGACAGAGAAAGGCCAGAAGGGGGAGAGGCAGAGACAGAGACAGAGACAGACAGAAGAGAGACACACAGACACAGAAACAGAGAGACAGACAGACAGAGACACAGAGACTCACAGAGAGACAAAGGGAGAGGGGAAGAGAGAGACAAGGAAAGAGACAGAAAGAGACAGAGACAGAGAAATAGGGGGGAACAGAGGGGGAAACGGAGGAGAGAGAGAGACAGAGAGAAAGGGAGGGAGGGGGAGAGAGAGAGAGGGAGGGAGAGAGGCTGAGACAGAGAGACAGAGAAGAGACACACACAGGCAGAGACACAGAATAGACAAAGACAGAGAAACAGAGGGAGAGGGGGGAAGATGAAAGAGAGAGGGGGAAGAAGAGAGGGTTAAGAGAGAGAGAAAGAGAGGAAAGATAGAGGGAGGGGGAGAAGGAGAGGGAAGGGGAAAGGAGAGGGGCAGAGTAGAGAAGAAGGGAGAGGAGAGGAGAGGGAGGAAAGGAAGGAGAAAGGGAAGAAAGGGGGAAGGGCAAATGGAGACTGTCTTGTACTGAAAATAAAGCTGCAGATTGTTCTGGCCATGCAGCCAATGTGCAAAGAGGCTATTCTGCGCCCAAACACAGCGCTGTCTTCTCTCAGAAGCAGCTCCCTCCATCTTAGGTGATCTGGTTATGTGCAAGACCCTATGTGTTATAGATATCAGTGAAATCTAGTGGAATGGAAGCAATGGCCAGAATATGGTTATGAAAGATTATACGCTATTCAAAATAACAAAAATGATTAACCTTTATATAGCAGTTTAAGTTTTATAAAATCCTCTAATATGTTATCTTATTCAATTCTGTCATCAGCTCTGTAAGGGAGGTATTAAATATCCCCATTTTGTTGCTGAAGAAACTGGGTCAAAGTTTGTTACCTGCCCTGGGTCATACGGCCATTACATGTTGGAGGAAGAGTTTGAATTCAGACGCTCTTAAGTCCTGGTGAAATGACTATTTCTCGGCCTCCTAACTGCCTCTGAAACAAAATAGATAAACAGAATCAAGGAGCAGCCTTGTTTATTAAGAAGCTAAGCTTTGTGCCTGAAGGGGGTATATACCTGGGATCCTCCCTTCCAAGGAGACTGAGTCTGGCTGATCTCAAGATCTCAGGATTTCAGAACTCTAACAGGCTGAGTCCTCACAATGTGGTGCATCCCTGAGAACATGTCAGGCTGCTGCTCAGAGAGGGACAAATCAGACAGGTAAGATTCCATGTGAATGTCCCCCTCCCTTCCAGCCTGAGATCCATCAATCAATAATCATATAGTGAGTACTTATTATGTGCCAGGCACTGTGCTAAGTACTGGATACACTGTGCTAAATGCTGGAGATATGGAATTCCAACAAAAGTGTGTGTGGGGGGGGGGGTGTAAAAGGTAAAACAGAAAAATGTAGATTTGATCCCAGAGGTGATAGGAAGTCATAGGAGTTTATGGAGCAGAGGAGTGACCTCTGCTTTGTGGTTGCTGCTTTGGCAGGAATGAAGCAGGAAAATGACCTGAGGTACAGAGACCAATCAAAGGCTAGTGCAGGATAGGTGAGGGGACAGAAGTAGGGTGGGGGCCGCTCCAGCCAGGTGTGACAGAGATGCGTTTTGAGCTGACAAAGAGTTCTCTTATAGACTGCAAAGCCAAAAGAACCAATGATGACTTGGATTTATAAAAGGATGTGATCAGCCCCCTGTGCTCTCTCTGGCTTTGAAGTGGGATTAGGACTGTTTCAGTTTGTTTCCTGAGAGCTGAGTGGGAGATCCCCTCCCCACCCAGTACTGGTCTACCTCAACCTTGAACCTGAATTTTAGCCGCCTCTTGTGTTTATTTTTTCCCAAATTTTAGGCAAATATTTCAGCATGGATGTCCTCAGGACTGGAGGAAACCTCTGATTCCAAGAGACGTGAACATTCTGAGCTCTTTAGAACAAAAGCTAGTTGTGACAGCTACAGGAGTGAGGAAAGGTTTTTCATCAGAGAAAATGGCCATCAATAAGATTGCCTAGAACTGGCCTTTTTACCAGTAGACAGCACTGAGCCGAGGTGAAATATAAAGTCCTGTAAACTTCTTTGCTTTCTAATGAAGTTTTAAGTATCAACTTCTCAACAAATTGTAACAAAACTTGGAAATTGTTACTGAATCCTGTTTTAACTTTGTTTTAGATACAGGATCTTTTTAAATGCTACCTTTAGCATTTATTTTGTTTGTAAGCAAAAATTCCCTGTACCATGTCTGATTCACGTTTTAGATTGAGTGCTTTTTTATTTCCCCTTTCTTTTTGAGGGGAAATTCTAGAGGAGATCCATGAGTAGAAGTTTTCTGGGGTGGGGGATTTAATATATCTGTGAGTTTGAGAACAGGGTAACTTTGCATCTCTCATTAGTGGCCAAGTTCATCAGGAATGTGCTCCTGGACAAGACCATGTATCTGGGTACAGAACAGGGAATAGGTGGTGGCTTGGCCCCTTGTAGGTCCAGGAATTGGTTCTTTAAGGGTAGCTATAGATCTGAGCATCATCATCAGAGAGTAGATTATGGGAAATAAGTGTAAAGAGAAAAGCCCCCAAATAGAGCATTTAGGAGAAGGGTGTGAATGATGATCCAGCAAAGGAGGCTAATAAGGGGTGGTTAGACTGGTAGGAGGAGAACCAGGAGAGAACAGTTTTGAAAAGCCAGAGAATGGACAGAGCTCCCTATCCCTTCTTACCTGGAGGCAGGAGGGTGAATTCAAATCCACCCTCAGGCACTTGACATTTACTAGTTATGTGATTCTGGGTAAATCACTTAACCACTATTGCAGAAGTAGAAAAAAAGAAGAGGAAAGAGAAGAGGAGGAGGAGGCAGCTGCTTCAGCCACTGGAGAGAACTAAAGAAGAATGTAGATTAAGAAAAAGCCTGACCAGTTCCAGTGGTTTTGTGATGAAGAGAGTCATCTACACCCAGAGAGAGGACTGTGGGAACTGAGTGTGGTCCACAATATAGCATTCTCACTCTTTTTGTTTGTTTGCATTTTGTTTTCTTTCTCATTTTTTTCCCTTCTTAATCTGATTTTTCTAATGCAGCACAATAATTGTAAAAAAAATATGTATGCCTATATGAGATTTAACATATATTTTTATTTTTAAAATAACTTGTTTATGTTAACATATATTTAACAGTTTGACATATATTGGATTACATCAAGGGGAGGGGGGAAGGAAAAGGGGGAGAAATTTTGGAATGCAAGGTTTTTCAAGGGTCAATGTTGAAAAATTATCCTTGCACATGTTTTGAAAATAAAAAACTTCAATAAAAAAGAAAAATCCCAAAGATGTGACAATTAAATGGTCAGCGATAACTTTGAAAAGGAGCTATCTCAGTTGTAGAGACAAAAATTTGAAAAGTAAGTGATGGGAGAGGAAGTAGAGACAATGAAAATTGGGGTTTGGCTTGAAAGGGAGGAGAGATGGTTGCTTGAAATGGTGGCAGGTTCCAGCAAATGTGTTTTTAAAGATACAGGAGACCTGGATGTATTTGAGACACCTGAGAAGCCAGAAGATAGAGTGAGATCGAAAATTAATCAGAGAAAAGGGACAGTTGTTGGAGCAATGTGTCAGAGGTGACAAGAGGGCATGGGAGCAAAGTAAGTGAAAGTAAAAGGGATAAACCACCTCAATTTAAAATTGCCAAACTGTTCAGGACTTGACCCATATCTTTTGTGTTCTTTGTATTTCACTATATTCCTTCTTGACATTGCTCTTTCAAGGAAAAATTTCTCTATAAATTATATTTATAAGTGGGTAAGATGGAAGGAGAAGCAGACACGTCCTCTGCCCTTAGGATGCTGTCTGTCTGCTTGAGAAGATGGAACTCCCAGATGAAATGATACCAATTTCAATGTAGAGTGTGACTGGGAACTGAAATAAGAATGTAGTATATAATTGGGTCAGGGGCTTACAGGATCATAGATTAGAGCTGTTGTTTTCATGTACGACTCTCTGATGGCATTTGGGATTTTCTCAGCAAAGACGCTGAAGTGATTTTTGTTTCCTTCTCTGATTCATTTTGCAGATGAGGAAACTGAGGCAAACAGCATTAAGTGACATACCCAGGATCACACAGCTAAATAACTGTCTGAGGCTGGATTTGAACTTATGAACACGAGTCTTCTTGACTCCATACTTAGCACTTTACACATGGTGCCACCTAGCTTCCCTAGAAAGGGCTTTAAAATGACTCCTTCACATTTTATAGATGAAGCAGTTGAGACCTGGAAAGGCCAAGGGATCTGCCCAAGATCACACAGAGGTATTGAGTAACAATGGCAGTATTTGAATCCAGCTCTTCTGACCCCATGGACTCACACTGCCTCTCATATGTGGGGGAGTAGAATAAACGTTTCTATAGTGCCATCTATACACCAAGCACTCTGCTAATTGCTTTACAAATATTATCTCATTTGTTCTCTCTCTGTCTCTGTCTCTGTCTCTGTCTCTGTCTCTGTCTCTGTCTCTCTTTCTCTTTCTTTCTCTCTCTCTCTCTCTCTCTCTCTCTCTCTCTCTCTCTCTCTCTCTCTCTCTCTCTCGACTGAGGCAATTGGGGTTAAGTGACTTGCCCAGGGTCACACAGCCAGGAAGTATTAAGTGTCTGAGGTCAGATTTGAACTCAAGTTCTCCTGACTTCAGGGCATGTTCAACTCTGAGAGGTGTAAATGTACAAATATTTATAAAGCAAGTTCGAGATTGGTGTGGGTTGTATCAGTCAAGGAAGTATTCTTGGAGAGGCAGGGACTCAAGCTGAAATAAGGAGAGTTTGTCTGCTGAAGGACATTCTCAGTGGGAGAACAGGAAGAGAGCTCTGAAGGGAAAATGTACTGGATGCTCATGGGAACGTGTGGGGAAAATTAATTTGGCCACAGGAAGGAGGCTAGTGGTACTGGTTTTCCCAAGGTGGTATGGGGTTTCCAAATGTCCCAGAACAGAGACAGGTCCTTTGGTTGACCCCATTTCCGAAACCTCCTAATTTTCTTCTCTTCATTCCACTTGGAAGAGATGTCCCTTGCCTCTGCAAACAAGCAAGCCCCTAGGCAAGCAGTTTTCAAGGTTAGAGGACTCAGTGAGTCCCTGCTTTCCAAGAGGAGAAAGTGGCCCAGAAAAGAGAAAGTGAATTAAGGCCAGGTCCAACTGATTTGGCAGCTGAGCCAAGATCAGTTGTTGGGGAAGACAGGACAGAACTCTGGAATCACAAGACCTTGTTTCAAATCTTGCCTCTGCTGTTGACCTTGAGCAAGTAACCTCCCTGGGTCTGTTTTCTCATCTAAATGATGAAAGACTTAGACTAGATTGCTTCTGAGGCCCTGTCTAGCAATAGAACTATCGACTGGTTTTCAACTCCAATCATAGGTTAGAAAGATCTTTCTGACCTCCTACCTTGGAAATCATAGCATGGGATAGAATCCCTTTCTAAGTAAGACAAAGAACTCCAGTTAACTTCAGAACAATATTCCATTTTATGGTCCCCTCAGTGGGAGTCTTCCAGACTTGCTATTTTCTCATTTTCTTCTTCTTCTTCTCCTTTCTCTGTTTCCCTTCTCTCCCTCTGTCTTAAAAAAAACCCAAGCTATTTGTTCTCCCTTTCTTTCTTTTCTCTCCTTCTCCTCTCATCTCTTGCCCTTCCCCCCTCTCTTTCCACTCCCCTCTCTCCTTTCTTTCTTCCCACTCTCCTTCCCCCCCCCCACTTTCATGTTTTCCAGAACAAATTAGTTGGGATACACTATATGAAAGGGATTTGATACTCTGACAATCTTGATGGGCCACCAACAGGGCTCTGGGATTCATTCTTACTGAATTTTCCAATCCATCCTGTTTTAAACATCTGGCTCTGCCCATTCTTGGCATCCCTTCAGTTCCCTTAACGGTGCAGAGGTGTGTTTGGCCCAGAATGACAGCCACAGTAGCTGCCCATAGATTTTCCAAGTTCTTGACCACATTAGTAGCTGATCCAGTTTCTTTACTGCATAGTTACCAGGAATTATATGATTTGTAGAGTGTTTTGTCTATATTTTCTTCAATTATGCAGGGCATGGTGACCCAATTAAATTTCTTTGGTTGTTCCCCAAGTGAGTGTTTAATTACATCTCCTTACCCAATTTCATATTTTCCAGGAATTACGGATTATTTTATATTCTTTATTGTCCAGAATTTCAAATTGCAGTTTCTTATTACCATTTTAAGTATTCCAGTTGCTTTGGAGGATGCAGGGGGCCATCCATTTCCCTTCCTTGGGAAGACGTAGCCTAACACATATGTGGTATTTGGCCACATCTATGAGTTCTGACTCCTAGATTCAAATCTTGTTTACCGGGCCCCTTCCTCTTGCCAGACCTCTATATATTCACATGGAAAATGACATTTTAGACTTCTTGATGATACTAAGAACTCTTTTAGATTTAATTCTGTCTATACTAAACTTCCTAGTGCTTCCCCAGAATCCAAGGGAAAGTGTTGAGCCTGGATCAACATTTTCCAGGTATTCTAGGAGAGAAGTTGTTGACCCTGATGGATGAGTGCATTGAGATGAAGGATCATGCATGGAGGGTGTTAGATAGCTCAGGAAGGAGATCTGATTGACCAAGTTCTGAATATTGAGAAAGCTAGGAAGGATGGGCTCTATTACATCATAAGGATTTTAAAAGAAAAGGGGACCTTGTATTATACCCTGGATCACAGCATTGTTGTGAGGATTAAAACATATTATATATATATACATATGTATATATGTATGTATATATATATATACATATTTATATATAATATAAAGTACATTGCAAACCTTAAAATGACATATAAATGTTAGCTAATATTTAGTAGTAATTAAACATTACTGTTATTGTTATTTTTATCATAAATCTAGATCTAGAAGAAAATGTGGTCCTCCTCTTTGTTTACAGCTAATATTTAAGAATAATTAAATGTAACTATTATTGTTACTATCATGATCATAAATCTAAATCTGGAAGGGACCAAACAGAAAATATGGTCCTCCCCTTTGTTTGCCTCTGAGACATATAGAAAATAAGTGAGCTAAGGTGACACAGATAGTGAGTGCTATCATGTGCTCTATAAGCTACCAGAAAGTCACAGGAAGGCACTGGTACAGTCATCAGTCCATCACGTCCAGGGGAGGAATCCCTGTACTGGGTTTGGAGTCCTCTCTATACAGAATCCAAGCTTTGCTAGCACTTAATGTGATTTCCAGGAAGGACATCCTCTTACCAATATCTAAGGCCCTCCCTCCCTCTGAGAGCTTAACAAATGAGGTCCAAAAGCATCTTCTCTATGGTAGCATAGGAGAAAGAACCTTGAACAAGCAGCCAATAGGACTAGATTCAGATCCTTGAGAGAGGAAAAACAGAACACATTGTATTAAGAATGTGCTTCTGCCACTTAACTAATCGTGGGACTTTGCACAAGCTATTACATTTCTCGGAATGTCAGCTCATTATATGACAAATTAGGTAGATGGTCTATCTTTGAGCTTTGTACAGCTCAAAGATCCTATGTGGTTTTGTATTTTTTTTTAATTCTCTTCATTTGCTTTCATTTCCCTTTTGAGAATTCAGGCTTAAAATGTGCTTGCTTTTAGGAAAGGAAGCCCAGGGTCAGAGAAGCACACTAGGGAATCATAATCTGATGGAGAAGGAACTTAAGGGCCTTGGCAGGCTTTTTAAAGGGAGAAGGCTGCCCAGAGACAGCCCTCAGTAGACTGTGCCCCCGTAGCCAGCTCCGTCAGCTGAAAATCTGTTATTCCAGAAATAATGAGATGTGTCGTAGGAGACAGAATGACACAGAAACACTGCTTTTTGGGCATCTGATCCAAGGAGTTCCACTTTTCAGAAAGGGTTTCCGACATATGATTGTCATCTTCCCCTGCCCTGGGCAAGATGGTGACAATGGGAAAATGAGGTCATGTACAGCTTTGCAGATGGGAGAAAGGGGATTCCTGGTGCTGACCCAGTCAGAAAATCCTCAAAGAGAAAGAAGTGGCTTCTGGGACACCTAAGAGTAAGTAGCTGATAGATATTATCAAAGAATTTCCATTTGAGTGGAACTGTGCTCTAGTAGATAGAATGCTGGACGTGGAAGCAGAAGAGCTGGATTCAAATTCTGTCTCAGATACTTACTGAATTTATCAGTCTTAGTTTTCTCATCTGTAAAATGGCTATAATTATATTTACAGTATAGATTCACATGATTTCCAAGTTAACCGTAATTATCTAATCTAACCCATACATGAACAAGAATTCCTAATATATATTAACACATATATGTGTGTGTGTGTGTGTGTGTAGATATATATACATATATATATATACACATATATATATATGTAACAAGTCATCATCCAGCCTTAATTTAAAGGCACCCAGTGAGGGAGAGCCCAATTTAGATAGAGGTGGAACCCACGTGAGTTCATTGCTGATGCACACAGCTTTTAGGGCCAGCTGTCCCTATAGTTATGGTTCTGGGTTACAGCTTTCCTGCTTCCCAAGGTAATCTATTTCGCTTTCAGAGCATTCCCATTGTTAGAAGTTTGCCCTTATATTGACTATATTGGACTTTTTGCAACTTTATTCCTCACTCCCCCAGATTCAGATCTTCTATCTGGGGCCAAACAGAAGAAGGATAGAACTTCTTTCAAATAACAACACTTTTCATAATTGAACACATTTCTCCTTGGTCTTCTCTTCTCCAGCCATATTATTTACATTCTATCAACATCCTCATAGAGCATGAGCTCAATACCCTCCATCATTCTGGTGACCTTTTCTGAGCACCCTTCACTTTATCAATGTCCTCAAACTGGGGCACTCAAAATTGAACACAAGGCTGCAGATATGGTGTGAGTATTTCCTACAAGTTCTGTCTTAACAGAGTTCAATGTCATATTAGCTTTTGGGGTTTCCATATCACATGAACTTTCCAGGAATGTGAAGAAAACATTTTCAATCTTCTCAAGGGCAGTACAGCTAGCTCTAACAATTTAGGACATTAGTTGTTTACACCCTTTTTTGTATCCTGGACATATTTGGCAACCTGATAAAGTCTGTGAACATCTTTCTAAAATAATGCTTTTAAATGTATAAAATAAGAACCTTTGGCTACAAAATTAGTTGAAATATAGTTATAACAACATATTTTTTTTTAATTTGCTGATCCCAGATTAAGAACCTCTAGTTTAGAGTAAGGATAAATTTCACAACTCAGTTAAAGTTCCCTGACTGTTCTATAAAGATTTTCCTTAACATAAGATGTGAGGAAAGTATTTTATAAATTGTGTAGTGCTATATGAGTGAGTGATTATATCTATTGTATATGTTATCATTAGTATTGCTGGTAGAGGTCAATTTGGTCAACTGGCAGGATATGGCAGGGCATAATTGTAGAGGTTACTTAATGATTATCATGTCTAATCCCTTCATTTTCCAGCTATTGAACCCGAAATCTGGAGAGGTTTACCTGAGTTGGTCAAAGTCATGCCAATAACAAGTAGAAGAATCAGTCAGGAAGAAAGCAGCAGGAAGAAAACACTGATTTTTAATCAGCGCCTACTGAATTTATTAATTATTTAATTAAATTATTAATTTATTAAGTGCCTACTATGTGTCAGGTACTGTGCTATGCACAACTATATAAAGAAAGGAAAAAGGCAAGATTAGTCAGAAAGGGCATAAGCAAGTGACATTTTAAAGACAGAATGGATAGAATTGGCATTAGATTAACAATGAGGAGGAAATGAGAGAGAGTGAAGGATGCCTTTTAGACCAGATGCCTGGGAAGTTTTTTGGGAAAGATATTGAGTTCATTTTCAGACATGTTGTGTAAGAGATAAGAGATGTCCAATAGGCAGTTAGAAATGAGAACCTGGAGATCAGGAAAGAGGTTAGAGCTGGACAAATAGACCTGAGGATAACTTGTATAGAGGTCATAAGTGAATTCATGGGAGCAAAAGAGACTCACTAAGTGAAACAGGGAGAAGAGATCTCCTGAGAGGAGATAGCAGAAGGCATTTGGGTAATGAAATGAGGAGGAGGAAGAGAAGGAGATGAGGGTTAGGGTTTTTTTTCCCCAGTGAAATATGAGACAAGATGTTCAGCTGAGAGAGTGACAGAAGAGAGAGTCATGGAAGATTCAAAAAAGGGATGGAAAAAAAGGTTGGAAAAAGCCCTATGGTGAATGAGATAGTGAGGCCCCTAGAATGGTGAATAAAAGAATTGCTTTGCTTCATCGGGAGCCCAGTTGAGGCTACGCAGTACACTGCGTATAAATGTACACATTTATAAGGAACCCAGACTGTACAGCTTCATGATTTAGTCCAACTTCATTTAGCAGCACACGAGTAGGGGCGAAGGTCAGTGGATGATGAGAATTATCCAAGACTGAAGCTTGGAAAAGCAATATTTTCAGTAGGGTAAGGATGAAGGTGACAATAGAATTAAACTGATTCTTCAAGAGATCAAGATGAGAAAAAGAGGAGAGTTTAGCTAGTGATGGTCCAGAAAAGGATGGAGAAATGGAGGGATCAGAGATCATAATGAACATGAAGAACAGGATTTGGAGTATTGAGGCCCAGGGGAAGACAGAATGATAACACCTTGTGATAAGATAATGGGAAGACAATAACAAAACCAGGATTTGAATTCAGGTCCTCTGGCTCCAAATCCAACTTTCTTTGGACTATACTATTCAGTCTCGACCCCTGAGGGTACTTGTAGGTGCTTCTTAGAACATTCCTCTATCCCTATGGGCTCAACTTTTGATTGGGGAGCTGTTCCTAAGACCTCTACTTAGAGGAAACACCCAGGTCAGCCCCATGTTTGTTCCTTCCCTACTCTGGACTTCTCTCTGACCTTCTCCTTGGAGATTTTATTTTATTGCTTATTTTTTTTTTTTTGGCTTGTCTTGTATCTTTAGCACTTAGCACACTGCCTGATAAATAGTAAGGGCTTAATAAATGCTTGTGGACATGTCTTACTCATGAGGAAGTTCCTTGTAGACTTCAGAGAAGTTGCCTGTAGATTGCAAGTTATTGTAGGATGTTGTAGGACTTTGGCAGTAAAAAAAAGACAAGTGAAAAAGTACTACTGGGGAAGAAGAGAAATAAGTACCACTAGGTGCTTACAAGTCTGTGACTCAGGGAGTTCCCTTCCTTTAGTTTTCAGTTCCTTCATGTAACAAGTAGATGTTGTCCCATGTAGACAATAAAAATCAGAATGGCTGTCAGTCTGCACAGGTGTACATGCGTGTTCACACATGTAGAAGAGGCTCATGAATCAAAAGCACTGACACATATGTCAGCTGCACAACAAAGGCTGTAACGGGCACGCTTTGTACGTGTCAAACCGCTTTGGCTTCGAAAGGGTTCATTAGAGACAGAAAGGTTACACATTCTTACTGCTCTGCGGAATGTCCTTCCTCCAGCTGTTGACATCTGCTTCTCATTAACAGGTCATGCAGCAGGACTTTGAGTTTCCATGCAACGGCATCCTGCCCCCATCCTCAGTCTCTGGCATCTGTTCATCTGGGAAAGAAGCCAGAGGCACCCAGGCTCCCTCTCACTGTGAAGGAGGGAACAACCAATGGTAGACATCTTGGACACCCTCGGAAGAGGGGCAAGAACCTGCTAGCCCTCCAGTGAAGGCCATTGGCCTGGAGATGATTCACTAGCTTTGAGGTGTGCTCGCTACAGAGGATGGGATGTCTTTGAGAGGGGCAAGAGGAGTAATGAGGGGACTGGAGCAATGAAAGTCCACCCCCATAGAAACAACCCTGTATGAGGCACTTTAGGGAATTGCAGAACTGCAGCTGAAAAGGTCCTGGTCTAATGAAATCTCATTAGATGGTAAGCTCTTTGAGGGCGGGGACTGCTTTTTGCTTCTTTTTGCCCACAGCATTTAGCAAAGTGCCTGGCACTCCAAACCCAGTGCTCCTTTCAGTTGCAGGGGCAAAGGTGGGAAGGTGACAGTGAGCATGGTGTGAGTTTGAGGGTTTGGGGAAGGGTAGTCATGGAGGAGGAATGGTGGTAACTCACACAGAGGTGACATCATACAAAGAGCTTTTTTTCACTGGAAACTGAGTGGATGCTCCCCAGTTGGGGAATAGCTGAATAAGTGATGGCATATGAATGTAATGGAATATTATTCTTTTATTAAAAATGATCAGCAGGATGATTTCAGAAAGGCCTGGAGAAAATTACATGAACTGATGCTGAGTGAAATGAGCAGAACCAGGAGATCATTATTTACAAAAGATTATACAATGATCAATTCTGATGGACATGGCTCTCTTCAATAATGAGACGATTCAGGACAGTTCCAATAGACTTGTGTTGGAAAGCCATCTGCACCCAGAGAGAGACTGCAGGGACTGAAAGTGGAACACAACATAGTATTTTCACCTTTGTTGTTTTTGTTTGCTTGCTCTTTATTTTTTGTCATTTTTTTTCTTTTTGATCTGATTTTTCTTGTGCAACATGCTAGAACAACATGTGAACAGGATGGGAATTAAAAGCAATGTTGTTCTTTTTGGGGTTTGTCATTATTACTGTTGTGATATCATTTAAGTAGTGTTTGGTTCCTTCTGTCCCCTGTTTGGGGTTTTCTTGGCAAAGATAGTGAAGTGATTTCTATTTCTTTTTCCAGCTCACTTGACAGATAAGGAAACTGAGGCAAACA
The DNA here is from genome assembly GCF_048593235.1 of Sminthopsis crassicaudata. Taxonomy (NCBI): domain Eukaryota; kingdom Metazoa; phylum Chordata; class Mammalia; order Dasyuromorphia; family Dasyuridae; genus Sminthopsis; species Sminthopsis crassicaudata. Next base: position 661,623,253 of record NC_133618.1, read on the forward strand.
GAATTAAGTGACTTGCCCAGGGTCACACAACTAGTAAGTATCTGAAGCCAGCTTTGAACTCAAGCATATGAACTTTCATGACTCCACATCCAGCAATCTATCCATTTTGCCAACTATCTGCCCTAATCTTATTATCCTCACAAAAACAACAGATTGATTTGTAGACTTGGAAGAATCTTGAAGGTTTTTTTAAAAAGACAGATTTGAGCAAAGCTCTTTTGTTAGCTGGTTGTGTGTGTCCATGAGTCTAATTTACAAAAGAACCAAAACAGCCCTGGATGCTGAGCTCTCTTACAAAAGACCTGAGATAGCATCCCCCCCCCCAAGCAGATGTGATTCAGCAAAGAACCTTGGTACACATTAGGTACTTAATAAATGCTTATTGACTTGTCTCCGAGGTAGCACCAACTGAGATGCTACCAGTGCTTTGGTAGTAAATGTTTAACAACAAGCTCTCTAGGAGCAAAGGGGGATGTGCTCACAGGAGATTTTTAAATTTAATTTGCATTATTAACATTTTCTCCATCACTTTCATTATAGACAATCCATAGCAAAATGAGAACTCAAACCCTGATTTGGAGCCTGATTAAGGGAGTGTAAACACTCACACTGAGAATTTAACAATGAGCTGTCTACAGCATTCCCTGGCCTTAGAGAAATCCATTGCCAGGCTAGGTGCGCTTCCTATTCATGTCCCATTTTCCACCAATGGTGACCAACAGTAGAATAGCTTATTTCAGTATATGAGGTTAGAAGGTGGAGGTGGAGAAGTGTTCTTTGCTCTTAACTTTTCTATTCTGTCTTAATTAAATCCCCTTAAAAAAAAATAACACACCCTCTAGTGTTGTTTGATGAAAGATAAAGATTATTGGAGACTTGTGAGCTTTGGTTTTGAACAACTGTCTACCCAAAGTGAGTCTCAAAAATGGATCTGGCTTTCAAAGGCCTGTGAATGTTCTGGTTCACAAATGTTAAATATATGACATGACATCACACCCTCCGGTCCTACTCCCAAGTGGGGCCCAAACCAGATTAAAAAGTAATTGGACATGTATAACAAAATAAAAATACAATAGACCACAGATAATGTTAACATGCAGTTTTCTAAGTCAATAAGGATCTATAGGGTTCTTCTATCAGTTAGTGTTTCTGTTTGACAGAACTGAACCCCGGAGCATGGAGATACAAAAATAATTAGTGGAAAGAGTCTTGGAGTTAGATAATCTGAATCTGAGTATTGCCTTTATGGAAATCTATGGGTCTCTATTTTCTCACCAATAAAATGAGCATAATGATTCTTGCAGGTACCTCCACCTGGAGTTGTTTGAGATGAGGAGATCACTTTGAAAACCTTGTTATAAAATATTACCTCTTCAGCATTGTCTAATAACTCTCTCCTCACCCCCAACTCCCTATCTCTTTGCTCTCCCTCCCATGGCATAGACTTATGGCTCCCTTCTGCCCATCCAGGAAATAAGTCCCAGTCCATAAATCTGTCACAGAATTTTGCTTATTCTCTTGGTGGCAGACTCTACTTGTCCTAACAACTCATAGAACTGACCCTTTCACTTCCAGTTAGTCTTATCTCCAAGCCAGTTGACTTTCTTTTAGATATTAGATATTAGATCTTTTTTGGCTTGAAGCACATTTTGCTTAATTAACAAATGAATTCAGCATCAATCCATTCTGCAACAGCCCAGCTCTATATTTTGCTATCTAGTGGGAGAAAAGGGGGAAGAATTAGGGGAAACTAAGCAAGTGGCATGGAAAGGAAGAATGCTAAAGGCATTGAGAAGGAAAACTACAGAAGAATGTTTTCTTATTGGGCACTAGAGTATGGAAGTAGGGAAAGGGAAAACAGAGAGAAGGGAACTTTTTTTTTCTTTCTTTCTTTTTTTTTCCCCCTGAAGCAATTAGGGTTAAGTGACTTGCCCAGAATCACATAGCCAGGAAGTGTTAAGTGTTTGAGACCAGATTTGAACCCAGATCCTCCTGACTTTAGGGCTGATGTTCTATCATCTAGCCACCTAGCTGCCCAGGACTTTTCCCATGCAAAGGAAAATAATAAATGATTTTGTTTGGGGAAGGGGCAATGCTGCTATAGACACATATGGTGATGGGGGATGATGATTATTAATTAATTAATTAAAAATAATATAAGTATCATATTATCTAATTTTCAGATGTCACAAAGCAAGGCAGAATAGCTACTATAGCAGATAATAAACTCAGAACAGTGATAAATATAAAATATTACATTTAATTGCAAAAAACCATTTTCATAAGTCCAGAATGGGGAGATGTGGCTGGACATGAGTCCATCCGCAGGAGACAGAAGGCTTTTAACGAATTGCATGTTTGAAGAGTGAAGATCATCTTGTGGTCCCTAGCCTAGATCTGCTCCATTATTGCAAAAACTGAAAAGTTCTGGAATTGGTCCCACATACATATTAAAGGACAAAATTTGAAGCAAATGATTGAGAAGAGGAATGATACAGTCACAAACTGAGACACAGAGTTCCAAACATATTCAAAATATTAATTTTCTCAATATCCTCAAGCTCTCCCTAAGGTCTTTTTTCCCTCTCTGCCTTTCTTCCTCCCATTTATTCATAGGGAAGACCAAAAGAATCTTGGAACTGAGAAAAACAAGGGGATCTCAGACTCAGCCTGTGGCAGGCTACTATATGAACACCTTCGAAAATGTTGCTAAATTGGTACAGTTTGATGATTGATTATTAAGCAATATATACGGTATTCTAATACAGAATCCACTAATACTAATACAGAAAACAGAGGTGCAGTCATCCATTTAGGTATCCATGTTGCAATTGGTTAACTTTGGGGTGCAGCTCTGATTTCGCCCTTCTCACTAGCAATGAGCAGCAAAATGATGTGGACAATCCATAGCCTTTGTTTCCTTTCTGGGAAGTCCAGCAGGATGCTTGTGCTAAGAGATCCTTCAAAGTGATCAACAAAGGAAATTTGGCTACCCAGGAAGGACTCAGACAATCACAGTCTTTGGATGTGGGCAGATTAGAATATTAGTGTTCTAACAGCTGGGCTGCTGCCCCTGGCTAATGCAAACTTTTCACTTGGGGTATCAAATCTTTCAAGAAAGCAACAACTGCTCTCACCCATAAGTATGAAAGAATTGTTTGGCATTTACAATCCTGGCTAGGTCCTATTACATTACACAGTCTCATTGCAAGCCTTTACTTCCAACTAATTGTACCTTCTATTTCACCCACTGGTGGAGCATGTAAGCTATTGTCTTGAGTAGAAGGGAATTCAGAGTCCTCTGACCAGAGGAGCTCATACACTGGACCCAATTTTCAAGGTGCTGCCTTAAGAAGGACATAGCATCTGGAGATGAGGAGGTCCTACTGTATACTACTTTGCTCACATCACATCTGGAATAAGACATATACTACTGGACATCACATTTAGGGAGGACCCTGATAGCCTAAGTCAAGGAACAGAACCAGGATTTAAGAGAAGTTGGAAATTGCAAAAGAGGGGAAGCGATTTTTTTTAATAGTGCAATTTTAAAAAGCTATTATTTTTATATTCTGATGGTATAGCAAAGGAGCAGACCAGTGTGGGCTACTACAGTCAGGGAAAGTTTCCTGGAGTAGGTCAGCATCACTCTGGACTTTGAAGGATGATTGGGAAAAGGAAAGAATATTTCAAGAGGAGGAAATGATGATGGATGAGACATAACCAGAGAAAGCTATGGCAGAGAAGTCAAAGAATGTTGGATCTAGAAGGGACACCAAAGGTCAGCTAGTGATCCAACTCCTTTATTTACAGACTGGAAAAAGGAGATACAGAGAGTAAAATAGTGGGAATGAAGAAAAGAACTGGGGCTGAAACCCAAAGCTCCCGATTTCCAACACAGAGAGGGTCCTTTCTCCTCTTACAGGCCTTGTAATTACAATATTTTTTATTCACATGAAGTTGTTTTAGATATTTCTCTATATATATGCACATATATAAATGTGCATGCATACATACACACATATACATAGTACTTAGAAGCTATATTTATAGAATATCATATAAATTATATATCATATTATACTATTTTACTATATGATTAGTATATTACTATACTCTTTATTATATCTAATAATATATGATGATCAGAACATCATATATAATATGTGTTATAATTAATTTATTATAATTATATATATAATATAATATAATATAGGGGTTATTCCAAAAGTCTTCATGTGATTTTAAACTATTAAAGATATTAAAACTTTAAGCTATACTTTAAAACTGCAGGAAGATTTTAGGTTCACTGTGTATCTATACATACAGATTATTACCATAAATGATATATAATATAATATAACACAATACCATAAATTATATATAGCATGTAGTACTGTACAATACTGTACTGTATAGTAATGTATAATATAATATATAAAATTATATAGTACTATATAATTTTATATATTATATTGTACATTACATTATATAATCATATATACACATGCATAGATACATACATTATCACAAACAATATATAGAATAATATGATACCATATATGTAATATTTTATATATTATGTTTTATATGATATATTTAATATAATAATATTATAATGTATATATGTATAATTATGAACATACATACTATATAAGGTATAATGTGTACATAATTAATACACACAACATACATGTAACATATAATAATGTGTATGCATGTATAGATATTTTAGCATAAAGAATATATAACAATATATTACTATACTATATAGCATGTATATAATTTTAGATGTCATATAATATTGCATTATATATTATATCCTCTATAATATGTAATAATATATATCAAGCAGATAGGTCGCAACGGCAGATAGAGCACTAATCTGAAGTCAGGGGGACTTGAGTATCACATTGATGGAAATGAGCAGTTCTGTCAGCTTAGCCTGCTTCTTCCATTGGCTTGACCCTTCCTTCCTCCTATTCACCTTTGGCAACTGCTCCCAAATCTACCTTGTGCTTGAAGGATACACAGAGACAGACAGAAAGACAGACAGAGAGACAGACAGAGACAGAGAAAGACAGAGACAGACATACAGAGAGACAGAGAGACAGAGAGAGAGAGAGAGAGAGAGAGAGAGAGAGAGAGAGAGAGAAAGAGAGAGACAGAGAGAGAGAGACAGAGAGAGAGAGACAGAGAGAGAGAGAGAGAGATACAGAGAGAGAGAGAGAGAGAGAGAGAGAGAGAGAGAGAGAGAGAGAGAGAGAGAGAAAGAGAGAGACTATATAGATTCACTGACTTTTTCATAGTTTAGATAAAGGGTTTTCAAATTCATGGATCCTCAACAACCCCGTGAGGAATTCAGGGAAATTATTTTTATTCCCATTTTAAAGAAGGAGAAATTGAGGCTCAGAAGGATCCAGTCATTTAGATCCAAATAGCAGACTTCCACACAGGCCTCCTGCTTCTAAACCAAAGCTCCAGTCCCATGATTTTCTCATTCACAGCCTCTACTGGAGCCTGATTCTCTGCCATGAATAATAACAATTGTCACAAAAATTCCCAGGGGGCTGTTTTCACATCCATCCCCATCTGCCTGCTTGCTGCATGATCTGCAAGTAAGAATTTCCTCTTATTTGTTTCAAGTTACGCTTGGGGTGCCTGGGATTGCAGATGGGAGAAAGCCTGCAGAGCTCTGAGCCAGCCTGACTGCTGAGAAGACATCTGTGGGAAGCAGGATTCCTCTCTGCACTCACAGGGGCCTAGAGCTGCTAAAAGGGGGACAGACGTCAGTCCGAACCAGGACTGAAAATCCAAGGAGGTGAAGCTCAGGATGACTGCCGGCAGAACTTCTGACTGAATGGCATACATAAATAGTCAACAAGCATTTATTAATCACTTACTATGTACCAGACTCTGTGCTAAATGGGATATTTTTCAAAAAAGGCAAAAAATACAATCCCAGTCTTCAAGAAGCTCACCTTCTATTGGGAGACAATATACAAACAGAAATGACTATGTCTCTACGGGATGCATTAAAAATATTTAAGCGATTACTGAATTATTGGTCCAGTCAGGGCTGACTGGGGGGGAAGATCAGCAATTGAAACAGGTAGTTTATTAAGTGCTTCCTATATGCTAAGTACTGTGCTAGGTGCTGGGAATATGAAGACATAAATGAAATGGTATCTCTCCACAAATGGCTGATAGTCCATGAAAGGACATGTGTGTGTGTGTGTGACTTTTATAGAAAAGTTTTGCATAATTTCACATGTGATTTCTTAATAAGGACTAGGGATGGGGATAAGAGAGAGAATTTGGAACTCAAAAATTTCAAAAAATGTAAATTTAAAAATAATGTGACTGGGGAAAATACTAAATAAATAAATAAGAAAAGTGAAGAAGAACAACAAAAAAGTGTGTGTGTGTGTGTGTGTGTGTGTGTGTGTACATACATACAGAGTTAGGTATAAAATAATGAATCCCCAACGGTTGTGATATTCTAATTCACACAAGGAAATATGGGGCTAAAAACAATGACCATATTTTATATAATTCTAATTTTGAGTGAGATTGGAATCCATGGGACCTTGTACTAATTGAACCCTGGCTGTGTACAAAATTAACACAAGGGAATTTCAGGGGAAAGGCACTAGCATTTAGGGGAACTAGGAGAAGGGAATAAGCATTTATATAGAGTCTACTGTATACCAGGCACTATGTTACAAATATTATCTCATGTGATCCAACTCTTCAAAGTAGCTGCTGTTATTATTTCCACTACAAGTGAGAAAACGGAATTAAACAGGGTTAAGTGATTTGCTCAGGATCACATAGCTAGAGACTGTTTAAGGCTGTATTTGAACTCAGGAGTTCCTTACTCTGAGCCACAAGTTCTGTTCCCTGTACCGAGCTAACTACCAGAATAAGAACAACTGGATGTGGGTTTGATCTGAGCATGAAAGGAAGCAAAGAATTCCAAGATTTAGAGAGAAGGATTTGCATTGTAGATATAAAAAAGCCAAGATAGGAAGTGGACTGTCATGTATGAAGAATACAAATAAAGCCATTTTGGCAAGACCATCGTCTATGCGAGGAGGAGAGATGTGTAATTAGTTTTAAAAATTAGTTTAAAAAATCAAGCCCAAACTATTTGTGCCCATACTCTCAACATGTGTGTATTTACTTATTTATAAATTATGTGCAAGTATTAATGTTCTAATGTTTAGATGTACTGCTCAGGAAGGACTAGCACCTCACCTGGGGTGAGGGATTGCCAAGCCTTTCACAGGGCTGCTCATCCACACGTCACCCAGTTCTCCAACACAGTAGCCATGCCCCACTAAACGTTCTTAGCAGGTGAGCTAAACAAGGTGAAGGGTAACCGACAGACCGAAAACTCATCAGGGAATTTGGAGGCTATTTACCCCAAGCGTGCAAAGACTTCCCCAGCAGAATGAGTGGATGAGAACAGTTTGTTCCAAAGGTCATGAAGGCGGCTGAAATGGGCATTGTGGAGGGCCTAGAGTTTGGTCAGACACCAAAGGCACTAAGGTCACCCAGTACATCTGGGACAGTTATCTTACCTCTGGACTTTGATGACTTAGGAAGAGAGAGTGAGGTAGATGCAATTCTACCTCACTTAAATCAACCATGGTGTCACTGGTCCTTGAAAATGTAGGATGAGGAACAACAAATCTCACAAAAATATAAATTTTAGAAAGGTTGACATAAAATTAAAATAATGTTTGATCCTAAAGTCGATAGGGAGACAGTAGAATTTATTGAGTAGGGGTGTGATATGATCAGAGAGATACTAATTTTGACACTTATGTGTGGGAGGAATTGGAGTAGAGAAAGAAAGGCCTGAAGTAGGTAAACTAAATAAGAGATTACCAGTGGTGTGCTGGAACCACCTTGTACTGGGTCAGGAGCTGGAATGATCACATACATGTTCAATGTGGGCATTTACACCTCCGCAATCAGCAAGCATTACAAATGCAGACCTGATTTACTGTTCTGTCGATTGTTTAAACTTAAGAAAATAATGGATAATATCTTTAATGAAGATTAAATTTTCAAATTAAAATTTCAATTTTTTTCCTCTTCCCTAAGGGATAGGTTGAGAGGGGCTTAAGTGTTTACCAGCAAATCCCTGAGGCTATGTCACTTGTCAGGACAAGAAGTAATGAGGATGAATGAGGATGCTATGTGATGGAGAGAAGTATTAGATATGATGGAAGTAAAAATGACAAATCTGTCAAATGATTAGATATGGGAGGAGTCAAGGGTAGTGGCCAGATTGAGAACCTGGATGAATAGAATGAGCAGGGTACTCTCACGGAAAAAGAAATGTTCAGGGCATGATAACTATAAGGGAGGAAAGGATAGTCAATAGTATGAAAGGACACAGAGAGGATCAATTATTGGGGATAATGACTGAGAAAAGGGCATTAAATATAGTAGTTAAGAAATAACTAAGTGGTCACTTTGAAGACAGTCCTTTCAATTGAGTGGAGTCCTGCATAGGTAGAAGGTTGAGAACTTGGGAGACTGGATTATGGTAATGTACACAGAAATGAGAGAGATAAAAAGAGGAAGACAGACAGAGAGACAGAGATAGAGACAGTGAGAGAGAGAGAGAGAGAGAGAGAGAGAGAGAGAGAGAGAGAGAGAGAGAGACTGAGAGAGAGAAAGAGAGAGAGAGAGACAGAGAGAGAGACACACACACACACAAAGAGAGAGAGAGAGAGAGAAAAAGAGAGAGAGAGACTGAGAGAGAGAGAGAGAGACAGAGAGAGAGAGAGAGAGAGAGAGAGAGAGAGAGAGAGAGAGAGAGAGAGAGAGAGAGAGAGAGAGGGAGAGAGAGAGAGGGAGGGAGGGAGGGAGGGAGGGAGAAATTGGGGGTATTAACTCTGTTTAGCTCCTACTAGTATCTGGATCAGTTTGGGTTACACTTTTCCTTCCCTAAGGGTTCTGTGCCCTTTGTTCCATGCCCTCTGCGGCTTCAGTTATAGATAGTATTGAAAGGGATGGAAGAATTGTGTTGGAGAACAAGAGCACTTTTGACTATTTGGGAGAGAGTGAGATGTGATTCTATTTCCCATATTCTAATTGGAACCAAGCCACATCCTCCTTAGAGTTTTTTCATGATCCTGGTTGGATGAAGGTCTTTCAAGACTTTAAATATTAACCACCTAGGGATGATTATAGTCACTGGTGAGACTGGTCTTCAGACAACAGGACATCGAAAGTCAGAGGACTTTGCAATTTAGTAGAAGTCAATACTTCAAGATTACAAAAGCACCTTCCTCAAAAAACTTCTCTTCTGGTAGTACCCTGCCTCTCATTTTTCATTTGCCCATTTTACAGATGAGGAAACTGAGGTTTAGAGAAGGGGGACAACTTTTCTGCAGTCATACAGCAAATGCCAGAGCCAGGACTCATACCTAAAGTTTGTCAATTCAGAACTCTTTTCATTACCCTACATTGCCTTTTGGATTATAGACTTAGTTAGCATCTCTCTGCCCAGTTGCTTTGCAGTCTATATATTTTCTTTTCAATGAGATGTTAATTTGAAAATAAATTCCTGACTGTTACTTAGCCCATAGGCTTTAGAGCAATCTCTGGGAGATGGTATGATCTAGTGGTCAGAGCTCTGAATTTGGAGAATTGGGTTCAAATTCTGATCCTGCTTCTTTCTCCCCTAACGACTTTAGGCACGTCCCTTCTTGGGCATTCAAGAGAACTTCACCCATAAAATGACTAGGATGGACTAGAAGATCTTTAAGGTTCTTTCTAATGAATCTTGTGATCTTTTGTTTCAGCTCATTCTAATAGTTTGGGGCCACAGAAAGGGCTTTCAAAGAAAAGTCAGAGCAGTCAGTAATGCACAATGATTATGTTGTTGTTTTTGAGTTGTTTCAGTCATGTCTCTATTTTTCATGATTCCATTTGAGGTTTTCTTGGCAAAGATACTAATTTGGCTTGTCATTTCCTTCTCCAGCTCACTTGACAGATGAGGAAATGAGGCAAACAGGATAAAGTGACTCACCGAGGAGCACATAGATAGTAAATATCTGGATTTGAACTCATCTGGAAGATGTGGCTTCCTGACTGAGCTGAATGCTCTATACCCTCTGCCTCCTAACTCCCCAACTATTAGAAAACAGACTGAAAATGAAGAATTTACCCAGTATCAAACAACTAATAAGTGGCTGATTTGAACTAAAAACTGATTGGGTTTATCCCGCTGTGTTCCCAACCCTTGGCTGCCTCAAACTGAAGACCTTTTGTGTGGTGTATTTTAAGTCCTTCAAGGCAAATCCTGAGATAGAGTACTTAGGGAGGGCAGGGATATCGTGGAAAAAAGGACAATTATGGCGGCCTCTGGTCCTTTGGGTTTGATATTCTGTAGGTCACAGAAGGAGGAAAGAGAAATTTAGGAACAGGGAAAGGCAGATCAGCAATGTTCCCTTGGAATTGGCTTGGCCAGCGTTGCCAGCACTCTTAATTCCTAGTTAATAGATGTGACACTTGGGTGTCCCCACCTCCACAAGACAGGACCTCAATAAGGAAAGAATGGTTACAGATCTTATGGGGAGGGGGCAGCCTCTCGCTCCCATGGGCTTTATTGCTGTCCTATCTTTGATGTCCACGGGGAGTAGTTACTAGGGTTTTTTGCTGAATTAAAAAAATAGGGCAAGGAAGTTTCCAGAAAAGGGCAAAAAGTATGTGGAAGGTGGGAACGTTTCCAAAGCAGAGTCAGCTTGCTTCAGACCAAAGTCAAAGGAATGTGTTGTACGGTCACATAAATCAAGGAACAGTGGGGCTTATTGAAACCCAAAAGGTGGTTTGAAATGATTGCACTTCCCAGCTAGTGCCTGAGGCTTTTCATAATCATCCTTTCAGCCAAAAGTGTGAATTGACTCATTTTTTTTTTTTTTTTTTTTTTTTTAGTAAACAAGGATCTCCTCAAAGCTTGCTTTACTTTTGCAAGCACATCAGAATTTACTGAACAACATACCAGCTCCTTAACCATTTGAGTCCCCTCAGAAAAGACTAGGTTTATTACTAGAGAAGAAGAATTTCTTTGGATTATATGAGAATTGTAAGGGGGGAGCATGGTAAGGAGAGTAGCTCAGAGCTTCTCTGAGACCTTTTATCTGGAGGCTACCCTCAAAATCGTCCTGACTTCCTTCATTCCTCTCTGAGGCTTGGGGCTCAGGGTGAATTTTTGGAAGGGATGAAACAAATAGTAATATAGTTTCAGGATAAACTCAGTTTAAGTACAGGCTCAAGAAAGACTTTTCAAACTTTAAAAAATCAAGTTGGAAGAAAGGCGATAGGAAAGTGGAGGAAAGAGGGGAAAGAAAAAGGTGTCCTTTGGAGTTAAAGGACCTAGAGTCCAGTTTTGGTTCTGTCTTTGGACTCCATTTCCTTGTCTTTAAAATATGGGGGTGGAGGTGGGGGTGACTTTGATGATCTCTAATTTACCTAAATCTGTGACCCTTGAATCCCATGAAATCTTCCTCTCCCTGCTTGCTGAAGTTGGATTATATGGCAGAACAGTTTCATAATTCCAGATGAAGCCTTGATAGTATCTGCCCTTGTCCAGACCCCAGGCAGACTTCACCCCTTTCAGAGCAGCAATATTCCTGTGGCTTCTGAATCCCAGAGACAGAATGCTTCTGTACTGGTGGGCAAGCTGTTATCCCAAGATTTCTGGCTTCTGTAGATTGGTTTTGGAGTCTGGGGCCAGAATCTCCCTCTGTTTATAACCTTTCGTCTTTTAAAGGGATTAAAAAGAGATGAGGTAGTCTGCTTGGGGTTGTGAGACATCGAGACAATTTCCTAATTACGTAAATATTTATATTTTACATATATTTCAATATCACAACAATACCTCTTTTTGCTATGATATGAGCTCTATTTGGTTTTTAGTGGCTGGATCTAAATAGTGGGTATGGACTAGCGGGTGAAGATGGATCAGCCAAGAGTATCTGATTTAATTAGACCCTCAACAGGATGTGGGAGGGACAGCAAGACCATGGGAGGCTGCCCACACCAACACCACCTGTTGCACTTGCACTTCTCATTCTGAATTTTGTTCCTGTGAATATGTGCTTGTCTCTACCTCAGACCAAGGTTCTCTCAAATTAGGGACAGCCAGCAGACAGGCACTATATCTCCTCATAATGAGGGCTCTTTAAGGGGCAGGGTCTGAGTCTGGCTCTCTGATTCCATTCTCCCTAAAGGCAGGCACCCCTCATTGGATCCTATCCTGAGAGTGGGTCTTTGGTTCACTAGAGATGCAGCCTTTGCCTCTATATTGTCATTGTAGCAAATGGACAACTCAGCCCTTTTGAGTTATATAGTTGTGGGGCTACACCCCAGAGAAGGATCCAAAGCCTTTTACTTCCCATTGCTAGTTCATGCAAATCCAGACTAAACCTGGCTGGTTAACTCCTCCCTGTCCTTGAGCTTTCTCTACTCCCCCCTCAAAAACAAAAACAACCCCCCAAAATGTTTTTATTCTAGAGGACAAAGAATTAGAATTCTTTTCTTCAAGCCTCATTCTAGATGTCTCAGTTTCTGAACTCAGCATAACAACATTTATCACTTGATAAATGTTGATTGATTGGGGTGTGATACACAAAAGGTGTCTAATCACTATCTCTTTGATGGAATGCATTTAATTGCTGGAATATAGAATCGAGGGATGGAGTAGAGGAGTGGGGGAGATGAAGAAAATTCTCCAAAAGCTGTAGTTTGTAAGTTGGAATGGATGAGGATTTAGAAAAGGATGAGCAGTCATCCCTTAAGCAATGCTCATGGGATTTAGAAAAAGAGGACATCATAGACATCATCTACTCCAATTTTTTCCAGATGAGGAAAGTAAGGTCAGAGGAGGGAAAAGAGAGAGAAGATCACACAAGCCCTAATAAGAAAATCTGATATTCAAATTTAGGGCTCCTCACTCCAGAGCCAGGCTCTTTTTCACTACATCAAGTATACCAAGAGAAAAAAAAAAAAAAAAACCATTTATGGGGAGGAGGAGAGAGATGACATTCCGGATTGAAAATAAAGATTAGCTATAGTCTCCATAGGAAGTGGGAATGGGCTGGGTAAATGTTGTGCTAGGGAGTCATTCAGAGACTATAGAAAAGATTTGTGGGAAGGTCCATGTGAGGTTAAATTAATTTCTCCCATATGAACTAAGCACAGCACCTTATATACAGAAAGTGTTTAATAAATGTTGAATTGAAATAAAGCAATTGCCTATTTGAAATTGATCAATGTAGGCACTCAGACTGACTCTTTTTGTCTTGCTAAATAAGAACATTTTCTTTTTCTTCAGTCCGGTGGGGCTGCAATCTCTCCCTCCGTCTTTCCACCTTGATCTCTCACTGTTCCCCAAATAGTCTTTATTTCAGCTGCTGGCCTGAACATACCAGGCTCATTTCTTCCTCTGAGATTTTGTGGTTCACCACCACTTTCCCTTAAATGCCATCCTGTCTTTTCTCTTCTTATTTAAATCCTAGCCCATCAATCAGAGTCCTATTCAAGGCTCACCTCCTCCAGAGAGTCTACCCTGATTTTGCTAATCAGGTGCAACACTTCCTTCTTGGACCTCCTGAAGGCAAGAGAATAGGGATCTTATATCCCAATGCTTATACCTATCTTTCCTTGGGTCTCACAGCATCTAGCCTTCCCTCCATCCAAAGAGGGAACTCTCAAGGGCAGGATCTTTCCCTACCATTTATCTCGTAGTGTCAAGCAAAGGGATGATTGCTTTAATTTTCCTTTTCTTGCTATTGGTCCCCACATGGCCTTCTCTGTCAGGTCCATATTGTCTCCTACCCCTACTGGTGTAGCCAAAGAAATATCATTCCCTTTTTTCTATTCATATAGGGGAAATTAATTTACCCTCAAGTGGATCCTTCTGGAGCACACAAATCTTGGCCCTTAAATTCTGTGATGTTCTTTAACTCCTCCCTTTGCCTCACCATCCCCCACCTCATCACCAAATTGTCACATCTGATTGATTCATAGTATCTTGCATCCATTCCTTTCTATGCATTCCCATTGCTACCACCTTAATTCGAACAACCATCATGTCTCATTTGGACTCTTTTAAGTTTCCTAACTGGTGTTTCCATTTATAAACTTCGCCTCCCACCTAGGATCAAATCTTCCCTCCCAGAATTTCTAAATTAATCTTTCTAAAGTGTTCATCTGATCTTGTCATGAAGATGATGATGCTTTTAAAACTTCAATGAATTGTTGTTGCCAGTAATATAAGAGCAGACTTCCCATTCCCAGAATTCAAGATCTGCTGGCTCCAACCTACCTTTCCAATCATATTTTATTTTACTTCCCTACCCCTTCATACTATATTTCAGGCAAATTGGTTTTCTTTTAATTATCTATGCACAATACTTCATCTCTTGCCTCCATGCTTTTGAATAGGCTGTTTATCATGGCTTTATCTTTGCATCTCAGAATCCTTAGTCTCCTTCCATTCTCTGTTCAAGGATCAACTTCTTCAGGAAATCTCTCCTGATTCCTCCAGAATTTTTGCCTCCCCAAATGACTTCATATTTATTTTGGCATATAAATAAACATTTGCTTATCTATGTGCATATTGTTCACCTCCACCTCCTCCAGTAAAATGCAAGCTCTGTCCCTCCTGAGATTTGGATTTGAATTCTGCCTAAGATGCTTGCTGTCTCTGTGACCCTGAATAAGTCACTTACTTTGGCTCAGTTTTTTTCATCTATAAGATGGAGGTAATGAAAGCACCTAATAGGCTTGTGGCAAAGATAAGATGAATCAGCATATGTAAAGCACTTTGCAAATATGACTATATAAATACCAGCTTTCATCATTATCACCACCATCATTGCATAGCACAGAGCCTGGCACAAACTTTTGATGTTGTTCAATTGTTTCAGATATGTATGATTCTTTATGATCCTATTTGAGGATTTCTTTGCAAAGATGCTGGAGTGACTTGTTTCTTTTTTCATCTCATTTTACAGATAAGAAAACTGAGGCAAATTGGTTTAGATGACTTGTCAAGAATCACATAGTTTATAAGTAGGTATTTAATAAAGCTTGTGAATAGATGCCTTCCTCCTCTTGCCAAAATGGAGTGTTCCAATTTCATCTTGCCTTTTCCTGCATCCACATAATTCTACAAACTTTCTTTCCCCACCCCTATCCCATGGAATGCACTCTAAAAATGTAGACTCTCCCTATTGAAATTCTTGCCTTCCTTCCAAACCCCAGCTCAGTGTCATCTCCTAATAAAGCCTTTCCCTCCACCTAAGAATGGTCCTTTCATTCCCCAAAGGGGAGGATCTAGGGCCGGAAGGAAACTGAGTTCACCTAGTCCAAAGTTTATTAACTTGTGGGTTGCCACTCCATAATGGATCTCATAACTGAATGTGGGGGTCATGAAATTATGATTCATTACAAATGAATGTTGGATTTTTATGCCTAATTTATATACCTGTGATCATATAAAAATTTCTCTGGTAAAAAGAGATTGTGAGTGGAAAAGGCTGAAGAAGCCCAGATTTCCAGTCCAACTCTTAAATTTCACATACTAAAAAACTGAAACCCACATAGATGAATCAACTTGCCCTAAGTCACATGAGCAGTAAGTTGTAGAAATGGGCATCCAGCCCTGTGTTCCGCATTCAGTATTCTCTCCACTGTGCCTCTGTCTGACAGCCATCTCTCATGTTTCTGTTATATTTAATGTTGTACCTTACAGTTGTGTGTGTGTGTGTGTGTGTGTGTGTGTGTGTGTGTGTGTGTGTGTGAGAGAGAGAGAGAGAGAGAGAGAGAGAGAGAGAGAGAGAGAGAGAGAGAGAGAGAGAGAGAGCGGTCCTTGAAGACAGAAATGTTTTTTTTTTCCACCTTTGGGTCTAGAATGCTTAGAATAGTGCTTACAAATAGTAAGGCAGAGAGAGAGAGAGAGAGAGAGAGAGAGAGAGAGAGAGAGAGAGAGAGAGAGAGAGAGAGAGAGAGAGAGAGAGAGAGAGCTGCTCCCCTGAGCCCTGGGTGGGCAATTTTCAGGCCACTTCATTGGGTTAACACCCAACTATTTATTCAAGAGGATGGCAGGTCATTTATGGGCTTTCTATTGATTTGTATTCCATACCTTTCAATGGACCTACTCTCATCAACTGGTCATTTGATTGTGCATCCCCCATCTGGCCAGAAACCTTTGTCCACATTTCCTTCCTCCCCTCCCCAACAGGTCTCTGGCCCCTCCTCTTGATGGCTTCAAAGAGAATTCTGCCTCCATCAGGGTTTTCTCCAAAGGGACTAGCTCAGCACATTTCAGCATCAATAACTCCATATTCATGGAGCACTGACCTGTGTGTGCTCAAGCCTGAAGCAGTACCCCGGTTGCTTTTTTTCCTCTTCCTCTGTTCTCAAAGGCTGTCTCTTTCAGAACATTAAGGTTGTATGGATCCTTAGAGAATATGTACTAACAACCCTTCTCCTTACAGATGGAAAAACTGAGTCCACACAAAGGCGAGGAACTTGTTATGGCCATAAGCTCAGTAAAAAGAACCAGAATGAGTCCTTCCAGCCCTATTTCCCTTTCCTATGGTGCCATAGGGACTCATTGTGAGATAAGTCTTTCAGAAGATTGCCAGCAGAATAATAATGGATCTCTTACTTTCTGAATGTGTTTCATCACACCCTTCCAGGTCTCCAGGTATAGAATAAAGCCAGAAGGTCCCTTCTTCTAAGTGTAGCAGCCCATGTCAGGATAAGAAGTTATCTTTTGGGGAACTATACGCATTAAGATTAGGTCCAAGCGAAGTAGAAAGATGTCCAGGAGAATCGAAACAAAGAATGCTTTTGAATAATCTTTTTTAAAATGCACACATTTTAATTCCAGAATAATCTACTTTTGGGGGCATGAAGACATTTTGCTTTCTCACATGTAAAATAAAGGGGTAGCATTAAATGAGTTCTTAACCTGGGGTTTATGAACTTATTTTTAAAACATATTTTGATATCTGTATTTCAATATAATTTGCTTTTTCATCATCCTATGTATTTTTGATATATTAGAAAATGTCATTTAAGAAGAGGTCCACAGGTTGCACCCACCCAAAGGAGTCCAGAACCCAAAAATTATTAAGAATCTCTTGATTAGACCATCTCTGTCCTTTGCACTTGTACCCTAAGTTCCTTCCCAGTTCTAACATTCTATATTCTAGAATCCCTTCTATCTTTGACTCTATATGTTCTATGTTCTAATGTCCTTCCATCCTTTAATATTATTACTCTATAATTTAATTTTCTGATGTCAAGTGATATATGTTACAAGGAGTATTTAGCAGACAGTAACACACAATGAAAACAAATCATCAGACCTTTCCTGCAACGTTCTAGAGCTTCTAGCATTCACTTCTCTTCCTTCAGTCCTTCTCGGCTTTTTCCCCTCTGCCCTCCTCCTACTTTCAGTTTCTCCTTCCTTCCTCCCATTACTCCTTCCTTTTTCTTCTTCCATTCTTTCTCCTCCCTCCCTTCTTTTAATCCCCACATTGGAGGAAAACCTGTGTTTCTTATCAAATCTCAAAGCTATGAATGAGAAGGTCTTTGTCTCTGCCAGTGTTGAATATATCCAGGGGAGAGGGGAGGAATAATGGGGCTGATATTTCCTCTATGGAAAAAAATCTTTAGGGTCTGTAACCCAAATTCTTTCCCTCCATGAAATATATGCTGACATAGATAGAGAATGGTTTGTGAACTTGGGTCTGGGAAAATTTGGGGGCTCTTTAGCTACCCAAAGCAATGAGTGAGCCAGTCTCTTGAACAGAAAAGCTTAAGCTGTTTTCATGTTTTAATTTCAAAGGAAATACCCTATTCAGATTGTAAGGATGGAGAAAGAGTCACATTGAGAGAAAACTATGCTTTTTGGCATAAATCCCAATAAAAGAGGTACACTGGTAAGAGAAATATGGAAAGAGAGCAACAGAAAAGCCAATAACTAGATAAGATAACAGAATCCAGTAAAGATTTTTTTATGCCTGATGCTGCCTCTGGACTTCCTCTTATATGTGTATTTTTAAAGGCTTAAAATAAAATGCATCAGCTTACAAAGAAAACCAATCTTATTGAAATAGTTACCATTTGATTAATGTGGACATTTGTTTTTCCTGTCTCTATATATTTGTAATGGGTTTTATTTTTCTTCCCTTTCCAATGAATGGAAGAGGGTAACAAATTTGGAGCCAAAACCAAAATAAAATGGAATAAAAAGAAATACAATTATTAAAATATATTTACACACTAGACAAGTCCACATATCCCACATTAGGAACCTCTGATAATTCCTGAACTAGAAGGGAGAGGAGATCACCTAGACCAACCCCCCCTCATTTTACACCAAGAATTAAGTCCAAAGAGGTGTCTTCACCCAAACCAGACAGGTGGAATTCAAACCTGGGTGTTCCAATCCAAATCCAGTGCTCATTCCGACGTAGTCTAAATAAATTACAAATGAAGACAAGAAGGAAAGAGGGAGAAAGGGAGAAGTTGAGAGTCAGACAATCTGGGGCCGATGCCAAACATCTGGATGGAAACGGAAAAGGTCCTATGGGAGTTTAGCTATGTCTGGGTCATCATCTGCCTTTTTCCTCTTCTCATTCAAGTTTAGATGGGAATAGGTTCTGTCTTTAATAGTTAGTTAATGCATCTTGGCCTTTTGAATGTGGATTTCATGTATGTACATAGGAATTGGGCCAGTAGATTGGGTAGCCATGGTCTTCCTCTCCTTGATCATAACTTCTGTTCATACAGAATTTTTAAAATTATCTTCTTTATAAAGGATGCTGCCCCATTGTTTGATATGAGATAAAAGGGATTCCCAAATACTTTCTTAATTTTCCCTTTATAACTTTACTAATGAGACAATTGGCCAGGATTAGGACTCGATCTCTGGCTGAGATTAGAGGTTAGAGGTCATTTGTAGTGAGATCTAGGGGTCAAACTGTAGACAGAGATAGACATCTACCTGTGGCTAATGTTACATACAGCTCAGTCCTTGGCTACACAAAAGGAATTGGCTGGGGTCAGGTTTCAGTGTTAGCTTAGAGGGTCAGTCTCTGGCCAGGGTTAGGGAATAGACCTCAGTTGTAAGAAGAAATCAATCTATATTGGAGTCAGGGCTAGTACCTATGGAGCAATATTTCTCTTCTAGGTGAAATTCTGGTCCAGAGGGTAATGACCTTGTCTTTCCTAAATTATTGGGCAAAGCAAGTGGCCCTTTCCCTTCAGCTTTCAACATTTCCCAACTATGTGACAAGGCACATAACTCAGGGCAGCACCCAATGGGAGAATGCTTCTTTAGTTAGCGCCTCCTCCTGTTGGACTGGTCTTGGGCTGCTTCTCTGGAGCTTAGATCTACAGTTTGGCCAAAAGGAAAAATGGAGAAAGTAACTCCATAGTTGTGTATGTGGAAGCCCAGAAGGATCTGGGCTTTCTTTCTTTGCTTCCCTCCCCCATATCACTGAGCTTAAATTCACAGATCAGTCACAGACCAAACAAGCACAGCGGCTGCTTTTTGTCTTGGCCAGCTCTCCATGCCTCCTGCTTTGTTTTTCTGCCTCTCCAGCCGTATTTGAAATCAGTTCATTGTAAAGCTGTTATATTGCTATACTTTTAATTGAGACAAAGACAGTGTATATGGATGCCCATAAATAAACCTGAGAAGAGCCAAAATGATCTCTCTCTCTCTCTCTCTCTCTCTCTCTCTCTCTCTCTCTCTCTCTCTCTCTCTCTCTCTCTCTCTCTCTCTCTCTCTCTCTCCCTCTCTTTCTTTCTCTCTCTCTCTATTTTTCTCTCTCTCCCTTCTTCCTTCCCTCCCTCCTTCTCTCTTCTCTCTCCTTTTCTTCTTTCTTCCCCCTCTACTTTCCTTCCCTCCTTCCCTCCCTCACCATCCCTTTTCTTACCTCTCTTCTTTTTTCCATCTTTCCAATCCTTTCTTCCTCTTCTTCTATTTTTTTCTCTTCTTTGCCTTTCCTCCCTTATTTCTTCTCTTGTCCCTCTGAAACTCTGGGAGAATTTATAGAGGTCTATAAGACCAAAAGCTATTCTCTAATAGACATCAAATGATATGAACAAAAGAAAAAATACAAACCACTTCTAACACATCTTAGCCAGTCCTCTCTCCTCATCTTTGCTCTTCTCTCTCTCTCTATCCTTGTGTCTTTTCAACACAAAAATATGAGAGGAGAAAGTTATTATTTAGCTGGGAAAATGGAGTTGTGTGTTAGGTAAATATCCATTTTAAGAGTTTGCTCATTTCTCAGAATTCTTACAAAAATATGATCCATGGTGACTAGGGATTCATTTTAATAAACAAAAGGGTCCCTTTTGATTATTGGAATATTTGGTCTCAATAGTCAAATCCTCAGGTAGAAAACAACGCTTGCTCCAGGCTGCTGCTGCAACATCTTTGTGGATTAGACTCCTGCTATTTTAGACCTTTGGAGCAGGAAGGAATCTTATGGTTAAAGCAAAATTGAGCCACACAAGCCGCTGATTTGGGGATGGATTGCTGTGGTTGCTCAAAAGACTTTCAGTTTGGTGCTTCCCAACATCGATGACTCTCTGGGACCACTCCCCCCATACTGTCCAACGATCCCATCCACGCTTCCTAGATAGTGACCCAGCCCTTCCTTAGCACTTAAAGCCCTTTGGTGAGCCAGCCCCCGTTTCCCAAAACTACCCCATGGATTCCACTTTGCTGCAGTTTCAGAAGCCGGAGAAGCACTGGCTGGGGCCCATTTGGTCCAAGTGGAAAGGGGGTGAGGGCAAAGTGACTCCCACTAGACACAAATACCTGATCACAATAGTGGATTGGGAAAACATGAACAACATGAAAATTGTCCCCAAAGGGGAAAGATTGCGCGAACCCCCTTCCTCTTCCTTTCCCCTTCCTTTAAACCCTTTAAACCCTTCCTTTACCCTTTAAACAGAGTTTGAAAAGTCCGTTTTGAATCTATTTCTTTTATTGACTACACACAGAAGCGCTTTCGGAAAAAGGTCGCTGATTTAATGGTTCGATGCAGAGGGAAGGGGGAGGGGGGTTTGATTGTATTCTACGGTCCTTCCGGGAGCGACCCCAGAGGAAGAATCCGAGCAGAGATGGGTTATAGGGGTGGTACTGAAATTTGCCTCAAGGACGGAGAAAAACAGCCGCTCTCCCAAACAAACAAACACAACACTATTACTCCCCTCCCCTTAAGATATCCAATTCTTCCTTTTAAGAAAGACGGGAAAGCAAGACCCGGGAGAGCTTTGGAGGCAGAGGACCTGCAAGGCTGTCGGCGACTGAGTCTTCTTCCTCTTCTTCTTCCCTCCCTCCCCCCCCTCCCAGCCCCAGCTAAGACTACAGGTTTACAAAGAACAGGACCACTTACTTTTGTTTCTAGAAATCACACTAGCTAGGAATACACATTTCTCCAATATGGTTCTCGGTAGGGTATACCACAGCCATTCAGAGGGATAGGGGGAGGGAAGGTGGGGCGGGACGCCGAGATCCACAACAGAACAGATTCGTTTCTCTGTCCTTGAACCATTTCTATATACAGATATTTTGTGCCGATTAATTTAAAGCACTCACGGTTTAACATTAGTTCAAGCCACAAATACAAAGACATATACCTTTAGCCTCTACAATTCACCTTCCCAGTCCTAGCCTCCGTTTGAGAGCCTCGAGTCTGACTCACATCTTGATTCCCAAGTTAGGGAACGCGAGCGGGGAGAGGGGTGTTCTGGGGGGCCTTTTATAAACTCCTCCTTTTTTCTGTTCCCAACATCCCTTGCTCGGTTTGAGCTGTCTCCCGAGTTGGGGCGGGTGAGTTCCGCAGGTACTGGATCTGTCCAGCGCGGAGGCCTCCTGAAAGCCAAAGACAAGTTAACGAAATATACAGTGGGGGCTCACTTACACCTTTCTGGAGAGGGGGACATGATCGAGTAGAGTTCCGGTTTTAAGGGAAAGAAAGGAGAAAGAGAAAGAGGGCAAGGATGGGGGAAAATAGTGAAAAGAGGGACGCAGGGAATGAATGAATGAATGAATGAATGACCCTTATTTCCCATCAGGCTGGGAAGCGGGATTTTAGCACCAGACCCAAGAGTGTCATGATTTTTTTTCATTTTTTAAAAAATAACACAAATCTTAAAATCCAAAGAAGTGGTGAGTAGTAGTAATTTGTCCTGGTCTCCAATCCCCTTTCCGTTTCTTTGTATTACAAATGATTGAGGTGGAAGATGGAAGGAGAGGAACAGGGAAGTTAGATTTTGTTCCCTTCTAAGCCTAGAAAGGAAGAAAAGGAATATGTGGGGGTTTTTTATTTCAAAAGGGGTCGGGCCGGATCTTCAGGGCATAAATCCACCTGCTCCGAAGGAAAGCAGCTAGAAATGAGATGGAGAAGGATGGTGCAATCCGAGGGGTTCCCGGGTGTGGAGGCTCAGCCTCTCGGGATCAGGTGGAGGGGACATCCAAGTGGAAAGAAAGGAGGAACTCTATCCCCCGCTTTTCGACTGCACGCCCAGAGTTTTAGGTCAGTATACCCGGGCAACCTTATGTATACGGCTAACGTGAAATGCTTTAAAGTGTGTTTTTATCCCCACCCCCACCCCGTTTTCTTTTGGTTCCCCAAGTCCGGGGTTAGGGGCCAGGCGGGAATTGAGGAGGTGGAAGGGATGGGGAGGAGGGGAGGGAAAGGTCAACGTTCTGTCTGCCTGTAGTTGCCATTAATTTCCTGGGCGATATCAACCGCCTCAGCTCCAAGTGGCAACCGGTCGCTGTACTCGGAGCTCGCCTCGAACTCCTCCTGGTTGGCTTTGGACTGGGACTCCGGGAGGGAGCCGGCCACCAGGCTCTCGTCCCTGTCCAGGCCTGCGCCCACCTCCTCCTCCTCCTGCTCATCCTCTTCCTCCTCCCCCGCCCTCGTTCTAACCCTGCTCCCGGGTCGGCTCTCCTCTCCCACCCCGGGCCCGGAGTCTGTGGGGCTGTAATTCTTCTCAGACTCCAAGTAGGAAGCGCGGGGGTCGAAGTCGGCAGCGATGTGCTTCTCCATCTGGTCGGGATTCTGCGCCTTCATGATGAGTCGATAGGTCTTGCCCTGGTACTTGGAGAGAAGATGGCAGCACGTGGCCCCGAGCAGAGGCACGGTGGCCAGCGCCAGAAGGAAGACGCTCACCACCACAATGATGACCAGGGAGGGCACCTCTTTCTTGGTGGTGAACACGACCTGCACCTGGCAGGCCTCGCCCACGTAAGTGAGGCACACCGAGTAGTTGGTGCCCGGCTTCAGGCCTTGGAACCAGTAGGAATTGACGCCCTCCTCGATCCGCGACCACTGCACCACGGCGTGGCCGCCCTCGGCGCACAGGTAGAGCATGCGCAGGTGCCGCTTCTCCGGCCTGGCCGCGAACGGGGTCAGCTGGACCTTAGCCTCTCGCTCGGACACGTCCAGCGCGATCACGCCCAAGTCGAAGGCGTGGGGCTTGAGGTCGCCGCTCTGGTTAAAGGCGTGGTTGGACACATACATCGTGGGGTCCCCCTGGCCGCAGCGCCGCTCGAATGGCGGGGCCCGGAAAGGGTCTTCTTCCTCTGCCTCCGCCTCCACCTCCACGTCCTCCGGGACCCCTGGAGTCCGCGCCGCTGACGCCCTGCCCGGCCCACCCCAGGGACCCCGGCCCTTGGTCCACTCTTCGCCCTTGGAGGTCAGGACGCTGTTGCCGTAGCCCTTGCCGGACGCTTTGCGATCTCCCGCGGAGCCTTTGCCCCCGAGCCCCGGGAGCTCGCCTCTGGGGGCGGCCGCCGGGTACTTTTGCGGCCCGGCCACGGCCACGCTCACCGACGTCTCGTTGCTGCCCAGCTCGTTGTCCGCGCGGCACGTGTAAGTGCCCTCCTCCTTCTTGCTCAGGTGAGGGATGAGCAAGGTCCCGTTGGCGAAGGCCCGGAAGCGCTGGGGAGAGGGCGCGGCCTCCTCCGCCGCGTCGCTGGCGTTGGGCCTCTGGAGGAGCAGTGCGCCGCCCGCGGTCTCGATCCGCCACTGGACCTGGGGCGAGGGGTGGCCGGTGACCGCGCAGTGCAGGGCCAGGGCCAGGCCGTCCTGGAGCTCGGCGCCGTCCACGTTGGGCTGGTAGCTGAGGCGCACGGTGGGCGGCGCGCACTGCAGCGCGGGGAGGCTGCCCAGGGGCACGCCCTTGAGGGCCGGAGGCGACGCGCACGTGATGGACTCGCGCTCGGGGATGGAGATGAGCGTGTTCTCCGCCCAGGCCTTGAGCCACAGGAGGCGGCAGGTGCAGTCGAACGGGTTGTTGTAGATCTGCAGGTGCGACAGCGACGTGAGCGCGTCGAAGGTGCCCTCGGCTATGAAGCTGAAGTGGTTGTTGTTGATGCGCAGAGAGCGCAAGTCGCGCAGGTTGCGGAAGGCGTCGGCCGGCAGCGCCGCCATGCGGTTGTTGTTCATCTTGAGCAGCTGCAGGGCGCTCAGGTTGCGCAGGTCGGCCCAGGGGAAGTCCGCGATCTGGTTGTGGCTGATGTCCAGGTTCTTGAGCTGCACCAGCACCGCCAGGGCTCCCGGCTCGATGGCGCTGATCTCGTTGTGGGCCAGCCACAGGGACGTGACCTGCGTGACTTCGGCGAAGGCCCCCCGGCGCAGCGAGGTGATCTTGTTGGCGGACAAGCTCAGCGTGGTCACATTGGCGGGGAGCCCCGAGGGCACCTCCTGCAGGTCCTTGTACGCGCAGTCGGCGAACTGGTGCGCGTACTTGTCCACGCAGGCGCAGGGTTCCGTGCAGCCCCGGGCGGCCCCCAGCAGCGCCCACGCCAGCCACAGGCTCCGCAGAGACGCCGCCGCCATCGTGTCTCCTGCAAAGAGCACAGAGGAAGGGGGAGTCACGGAATTAGAGAATGCACAGCGGAAGGCCGCAAAGTTCAGCCGTCCCCCCACTGTCGGGCTCAGGGGCGGCGCGGGGACCTTGGAGACCTAGCTCTGTGATTCCGGCTTCAGCGGCCTCTCCGCTCCCCCTAGCAAAGGGCGAAGCACCGCACCTGCCTTCTTCCAGCTGGACGCAGATCTCGCACCTATCCTAGTCCTGCCCACTTCCCGGGTCTCCCGTCCCGACTGCAGGGCTGGCCTAGAGCCGCGGCTGCTCTAAGTCCCCCTCGCGAGAGCCCGGATTCCGAGAGACAAGTGGAGAGGAGCTGAAAATGGCCGGGAATCCAATAATGTTTCTGCGCAACTCTTCCTGTTCCCCTCCCCCCTGACAGCACCTACTCCCAGCTCCCGCCTCGTGCCACCCACAGCCTCGTCCTGACTTGAGCCCGAGTTTCCGTCCTAGCGTCCAAGTCCTATCCCAGGGCCCCTGCCCGCGCAGCCGCTAAGGGACAGTGCGCTAGCTGGCGCCGGAAGCTTTCCCCAAGGGTGAGCCCGGCGCGGAGCATCCCTCGTCCCCAGCCCAAGTGAGAGGCGTGGGAGGGGGCTGAGGGGCAGCTAGAGGAAGAATCTCTTTACTGGAATTGACGAGCCCCGGGGAAGCTCCGTAAAGTGGTGGAAGGGGGCTCTCCTGAATGCGCACTTAGAGTGGCGTTGTCCGAGACCCCCGACTCGTTCGTTTTATTCAGTGTACAAATATATGTTGGAACATGTTTACACTGACCCGATCACATGTGCGTGCACACGCACACAAATGCACACGCACAGACGCGGGTGTAGACCTCGCACTTACATGCACACGCCCTTCCCCACATACACAGTGTAAGGTACAAACACAATATTCGCCCTGACTGCGTTTTGGGTCCTCTTCTTTCAACCGACCAGAAAACAGAAAAACTTAGGGCAGAAAGATGGCCCTCCCCTCATTCCCCTCCCCTATGAAAACCCAGTGGGTGGGGACGTTCACCAGTGTCCTAGAATATACCCCTCAGTCTCCTTGGTACTTAGAGTTCCCCTATGGCAGCCTGCTGGCGTCGCAGACGCCCCGGGTGGAGAACCAGTGCCCATCTGCCAAGTCGGCTGGTTCTCCCCCTGAAGGGTCCCCGGGACGTAGGGCTTGGAGACAACAAGGAACTTATTTTTCAGCTCCGAAAACCTGTCTTTCCCACCCCCGCCGCCCCTCCACTTCCCCCCCCCCCCATGTGTACTGTCTTTACTCACCCACCGGAGCTGGAGGAAGATGTACGAAGCCTTATTCCGCCTCCCCCCCCCCCAACAGCGACTGTGTCCTGTTCTGTACGGTTCTAGGATGGCTTATACGAAGCGGTTTCCGGACATTTGCTGGTCCGCAATGGAAAATTCACCCCCTCCCCCCCTTTCCCCTTCCCAAATCTCCTATCTCCTTCCCTCACAGCACACCTCCCACTCCAGCCCCTACACTGTCCGCCGGTGACTCTCCACACACCCCGGGGGGCCTCAAGTCCCCGCGTACCGGATGCAGGTTCCAGGGGCCCAGTCAGAATACAAAGATGCGGGCAGGTAGCGGCCGCCTGCGCTGTCCAGGGTCCTTCCCACTCCCCGGACCCGCACCTGGCTCGGCGCCGTGCCGGGGACCGGCTTACCTCTCCCAAGCTCTCCCTGCGGCTGGGGAGCGCCGGGGCGCAGCTTCCCCGGGGGCTCGGACCCGCAACTAGATGCTGAGTTGTGAAGTGCGGACGCCGACGGAGAAGGTCTCCCTGCATCTGTTGCTGCTGTGACGGCGGCCGCCTGGTCTCTCAGTCTGTGAGAACATCCAAGTCCAGGGTTGGGGGATGAGAAGGAAAAAGAAGGGCTTGAGTTGAGGGAGTCTCTGGGTACCTCCAGCCGCCTGCCCCCCAACTCCAGTCAGTCCTTTTCGCCCCCCTCCCCCCAAATCCCACCTTTTGGCTGGTTGCAGGCTGCAGTCAGAGCGCGCTCCCGAGGCCAGCGGGGGCGCGCCTAGCCTCTCCCACCTCCTGCATATTCTGCGCGTGTTAAAGCTGTAGGGACCCTCACCAAAGCCAATGCAATATTTATCACATCAGTATGTTTTCGTGCTCACTGCCATCTCACAGAGCCCAGCCGCCAGCGACGCCACCCCCACCCTACACACACACACACACACACACACACACACACACACACACACACACACGTTCTGTGAGTGCTTGGATCTGCTCACTGATTGAATGCAAACGGCTTTTAATCGCTTTAGCACGTGAGGTAAATCATCTTTGAGGAATTTGGGGGAAGGAGGGGCTCAGGAAGGAGGAGAGTATTTGTATCTTTAAAACTCTTTATTAAAACAAAAACAAAAATCTCGAATGTATTCTGGACCAGAAAAATAAGGGATCGAGGTCTACATTTCAGCTCCCCACCCCCAGTTCAAGTGAAGTCTTTTATTCCCCCTTCTCGGCTCTCTCCTCCTCCCTTCCACTCGCCCTTTCTCCCTCTCCCCCTCCCTCAGCCCCCACTCCATTCTCTTCGAAGCCACATTCAACATGATGCATAATTGATTGTGTTAGGGGAGAGTTCATCTTCCCTCTCTTCTATTTTTGTCTGGAACCTGGCAATTTGGCCCTTCCTACCTCCTTCTCTCTCCCCCCTGCCCCCAATAGATACAGAGGCACACCCCAGAGCCTCCCAAGCTGAGGACAGCCTGATGGAGGAAGACCAGGAAGAAGTGAGTTTTCTCTTTAAGTCCCCCATTCTCTGTTTCTCCTCGTTCTTTTCCAAGCCCGACTCCTGGGAACACATCTTTTGTTTTTAAAGCACAATTTAAACCAAGAGGTGATGTTCTAGAAGCACATTCTGGGAATTAATTGTAGGAGGAATACTGTAGGGTTAGGACAAGGAAGAGGGTGGGCAGAGAGCCCGGAGACCCAGACCAAGATAGGGGCCAGAGGGAGGCTAATCCAACACACTCCGTGTCCACTCCTGCCAAAATCCCCATTGCCCGTGAGGGGGCTTTCTGGGTTCTACTAGTAGCTCCTTCCTGTGGGAGTAGATTTTGGTTTGGTGAGCTTGTCTCTCCTACACGCTCCCTCTACTCCCTCTACTCCCTCTGGCTGTGTATTCACGGTATGTAAATGTGGATATAGGGGAATGCCTAGTTAAAATGCAGCTGCCTCTTAATTGAATGTTCTCTACCAGTGGGTTTCCTCCTCTTGTCTCACCTTTGCACTTTCCCTAGGCAGACACTGCAGGCTCTCTCTTGCTTCTCCAGACACACACAAGGATACATATGGGCACAATCACACACTTTTACACAGCACACACCCAGGAGCACACAATCCTACACAAGCACCCCCACATTCACTCACAGGGTCCCAGTTATTTATACATATGTACACTGACTGCGAACTGCACATACAGCCTCACACACATTCATCTTATGGAAGACATATCCATCCTCTCCCTCAATTATACATATACACAATCATGCATACTTACCCACTTATGTAATAACAATAACTCACATTCACAGGGCACCCAGAAACATGCTGTGATGTTGTCGTAAGCATCACAGTGGAGTCAGAAGAACATAGCAGCTGAATTGGATTTGAAGTAGGATCTATATATGAATCTTCGGTTTTTTTTTTTTTTTTCACTTATTATGCTATGACCTTGATCAGGTCATTCACTTCTCTTCATCCTATTATCTATAAAGTGGGGGAGGGGTTCACCTAGATGACTTTTAGAGCCTCTTCCAGTTCTAGAATATGAAGTAGGCAGTACAAATTTTGGCCCCTTTTAATTGTCGAGGAAGGTGGGATTCAGAGAAATTAAATGCGTAGTTAAGTCAGACAGCAAACCACAGAGATCTTTGACTTAAGCTCAGAGCTCTTTTCATCATTTCAAACTATTTTAAAATATGTGATTATAAAATTCGCCTCTCCTATGCCAGGTAAATAAGCCTGACAAAAAGAGACAGTACAAGGTAACAATTATAGGATGAAAGAAATGATTCCAGGGAGGGTTTTTTGTTGTTGTTATTGTTGGTTTTGTTTTTTTTACAGATGGACAGGATGGAAACAGGTGTCAATCCCCACCTGCCCCTACCTGCAGTGGGGTCACTCCAGGTCCCAAACTGTCAGACTACTTAGCAGAAAAATTATTTCGAGGCTGACTTGGAGGTCTCAGAAGTCGGCTGGCTCACCGAGGCATCCAGAGCCCAGATTTCCGGAGGGCACAGCTGGCTCTATCTGTGAACCCAAAATAGGCAGAGAGAGGGAAAGAGTCGGCACTGTTGTCGGAGCAGTAAATGAGCTCTGGGGCTTACAAGGTATTGCACACCCCCTCTTTCCCCCAGGAGCTAAGTGAAAAGATACTGAGTTTGCTTTCTAATGCTATATTATTCTTCCTCGGGTGTTCTTGTAGGGCCTGTGTGGAAGCTGATCTCTGAGAAAGGAAAAAAGAAAAATGAGGAAAGTAATTATCTTATCTTTGTGGAAGCGGTGAGGGAAGTGGTTTTGGACGAATTAGATCTGTGTCTTCTGTACGAGTGACTATTCTGTCCTCCACGCAGAGACTTTGACAGTGTTTCTACAAAGATATGGGGGGGGGGGGAATCAGCTAATTAGTATTATTAATAGCTCGTTCTCCATCCTGAGTCCCTGAGATGGTACCCCCCCCCCAGAAGCGCACTCCTACTGAAGACAGGCCATCGCTTCCTTAGGAAGAGACGGGAATCAGTGTGGCAAGGCCTTCATAGACCCCTCCCTCGTCTACTACTTCTGTGGGTGTCACTGTCTCTGTCTACTTGAGGGGTCCACTGCACCCCCACACACTTGCGCTCGCAGGCACAGTGAATACCCCTCCTCCCTCAAGATGAAGTCATTATGATCACACACGCGAGCGCAGAGCCCTGGGGCCCGACTGGATCTTAATCAATAGAGCCTCCGCCAATTTTGTGTGGTGTCTAATAAGATCAATATTCCAGGCTATGTGGCAGCGTATTTGAATGCTTAGCATTTTAATGAGCATGGTAGGGACGGTGAAGGAAATAGGAAAAGAATTGATTGTTTTTGTTTTCTTTTAATATAGGGAGACCATCCGAAACCTTAGTTTCTGGAGATCCTTTGTAAAATAAATACGGACACACACTCGCGTACAAGCGCGCGCTCACCCACCCCGAAGTCGCTGAGTGAGGCAGAATCTCTCTCTTCCCTGAACCTCTTTTTTACATCTCCAGTCTTCCGTGCCCCCCTCCAGCTTCCAAGGCTCGGGAAAGGCTTATATATAGCCTTACACAAGGATTAAGGGGTGTGTGGGGGGAGGTTCAGAGCCCGGCCCCGTGGGAGTCCCGAGTCAGCCAGGTTTCTACGTCCCCTGCCCCTCACCATTCCTCACCCGAGAACCGTCGATCTTTCCAGGCCCCTGTCCCTCTTCAGCCAGTCCATCCACCCTCGAGAGAAGGGCCGCAGGTGGGCCAAAGGTTCTTTTCTTTACTGGAGCCCCGGGCGCTGTCCTTGCCTTCCTTCCCTCTTCCCACTAGAGAAGCCCTAAGATTCTCAGGGTAGGAATAAGATTAAACGGGTCGAGAGCTGGCCCGTACCCAGGTGGAGCACTCACTTGGGCTACAGTATGTTTTGTCTCTTTGCTCAGCTCTGAAATGTGGCCACTCGCCCCTTACTTAACCAGGGAGGGAAAAGGTCAAAATCGACTACGTGTGTGTGTGCGCGCGCTTGTTGGGCGACGGGGGAGGGGAGTGCCGAGAAAAGAGCGTAGGGGAGTAACTGAGGAAGCAGAGAAGACTGGATCGATGGTTGTCCAACTTTGGCTCAGGACACTGGAAAGGAACGGGCATTGGGGTGCAATGTCTCTCTCTCTCTCTCTCTCTCTCTCTCTGTCTCTCTCTCTCTCTCTGTATATATATATATATATATATATATATATATATATATATATATATATATATATGTGTGTGTGTGTGTGTGTGTGTGTGTGTGTGTGTGTGTGTGTGTATTCACCTCCACATGTAGTCACTCTTTGCACATGGACGGTGATGACGAAGATGCCGGAAACTCCAGCAACAAGGGACCCTAGCTCCCAACCCGGGCTCGGCCTCCCTGGTGCGCGGGAGAGAAGCGATGTCCCTGTTTGGGAAATGGCTCTAGAACCAGAGGCAAACCTAGGAGAACCGCCTTTATTTCAAGCTTCCAGCGTTTCTTCGGCGTTCTGGCCCGGCGCGCAGCACCCCGAAAGAGCTGCAGGGAGGAGTGAAAGGGCAAGATTCAAAGCAAGAAGCGAAATCGGAGGGAGGGGGTTAGAAGCGGAGGCGGAGAGGGATCCGGGTCCCAGCCGCTTCCTTAAAAATGCTTTTCCTCGCTGCTCGCGTCGGTTTCGCTCCCGCAAGCTCCAGATCGGTCAGTGGGTCGGTTTCGCTGTGGCGGAGAGCCTCTCTGTTAGATAAGTTGTCCCTCAGGAGAAACAAGGTTGTTTCTCAGGCCTCCGGGAGAGGGAAGGGTCCACACTGACCCTCGGAGTTGCCTTAAAAGTATTTGTTGTTTTCGCAATATAGGAAAAGAGGTCTTAAGACGTTCTAGGTCAGGCCAAGCTTCACTAAAGGTGGGCTGGAAATGCAGCAAAAGCTCCGTCTGACTAAGGCGAAGAACGATGAAGATGAAAGTGAAAAGAGGGAGCTGGGAGTTACAGCTGTGTAGACAAAGCAAGAAGGTGTGTGTGTGTGGGGGGGGGGAGTCCAGAGATCATTCGGGCCTCCCTCCTGCCTCCTCACCTAATCCAGCTCTGGCTTTCTCTTCTTCCTTCTACACTGTCCTCTTTCTTTCCCGGGTCTGCAGCCAGAAAGCCATTCTTTGCAACCTCTCCCCTTCAATTCTGAAACCACTGGGAATTAAATGTGTGTTTGTCAAAGCTGTTGCTTAAATAACCTGAAGCCTGGGGGAAGAGAGTCCTGGTTCTCTTCTCCAGTTCCATTGCCAGTTGGTTTGGGACCTAGAAGTGGCGCCTGGAAAATGCCTCTGTCTGCCTGCAGAACGAGCAAGGGCTATTATTATGCTAATATCCTTCCTTATTATTAAAGCAGAGAAAAGAAATAACGGAATAGCCCATCCTTCTCCGGCTCCCTCCCCAGCCTTTGACTTGCCTTATGAAGATGCAACATCGGAAAATACAATGGATGTGAAGTCAGAATCATTGTCAATGAACCTCATTGGCCTTCGCTTCCTTCACCTGTAAAAGAAAGGGGGACAGGGTTGTATTAGCTGGCCTTTTGGGTCTCTTCCAGAGCTACATCTGTGTCCTCTGAAATAAGAATCAACATATTCTTTCTCTGCCCTTATTCCAGACCTTGAATTTCCTTATGCAAGAGTAAGACAGGAGTACAATGGAAATCCTGCTCTTCTGAAGTCTGAGAGCTTGGGTTCAAACCAAGGCTTTGCAACTTAAAATGTGTATGAGGTGGGTAAGTCCCTTGGTCTCAGTTTCTCTAAATTTCCTTTTATCCCCTGAAATCCTTTTCAGTTCTAAATCTGTGAATCTAAATTGCCCATTTCTCCCTTCAAGTTCTTCCTTCCTTCCTTCCTTTCTCTCTCCCTCCCTCCTTCCTTTTCTTCCTTCCTTCCTTTCTTTCTTTTTTCCCTTCCTTCCTTCCTTCCTTCCTTCCTTCCTTCCTTCCTTCCTCCCTCCCTCCCTTCTCTTTCTTCCTTCCTTTTCTTTCTTTCTTTCTTTCTTTCTTTCTTTCTTTCTTTCTTTCTTTCTTTCTTTCTTTCTTTCTTTCTTTCTTTCTTTCTTTCTTTCTTTCTTTCTTTCTTTCTTTCTTTCTTTCTTTCTTTCTTTCTTTCTCCCTCCTTTCCTCCTGCCCTCTCTGTTTCTCTGCCTCTCTGTCTCTCTCTGTCTCTGTCTCTGTGTGTGAGTGTGTGTGTGTGTGTGTGTGTGTGTATGTCTGTCTGTCTGTCTCTTTTAAATCAGGGCCAAATTCACGAAAATTCAGACAAAGAGAAACATCCAAAGCGAGAATCA
The DNA here is from genome assembly GCF_048593235.1 of Sminthopsis crassicaudata. Taxonomy (NCBI): domain Eukaryota; kingdom Metazoa; phylum Chordata; class Mammalia; order Dasyuromorphia; family Dasyuridae; genus Sminthopsis; species Sminthopsis crassicaudata. Next base: position 661,656,246 of record NC_133618.1, read on the forward strand.
TTTGGTATCACAGTGGAGACTCCCCCCTCCCCCATTTGGCCCGAGCTTTGCCACTCGGCCCTCTTCCCCAGTAACGTGGAAGAACAGAGAATGGAAGGGAGGAAGGAAGACGGGCATTCAGAGAAAGCGCAGTCCAGCTAATGTCTTCGGGACAAGGGTCTGGGAGGAGGCCGCCAGCCTGGGAGAAGGTCCTGCTCAGTTCTCCCGAAGCCCCCAGCTTTCCCGGCCCGTAGCCGGTGCGCCCTCTGGCGGAGGCAGGCAGCCCGCAAGGCTCGGCCCGGAATCGTTCTGGGATTCCGTCCAAAGGCCCCGGGGTCTGGGTGGGTTGGTGGTCGGGATCCTCTGCTGGAGTGGGGGTGGGGGACGGAGTTGAAGAGAAGAAAACGACTTTTGTTCCCGGACCCCGGAGGGGCCCTGGACGGGAAAGCGACGTAAAGTGGCGGCCTCCTGGGCCCGCGGCGCCGGGAAATGGGCACAGGGGCGGGGCGGAGTGGTTCGGGGACCCGGGGAGGGGCTGAGGAGCGTCCGGAGGCAGGCTCATCTGGCCGGCCGCCCTCAGGTCTCCCCGCGGACACGCTCGGGCCCCGACTTTAAAGAGGGATTTTAAATGCGGGGACACGGGGAAGGCAAATCCCCCTTCAGGAGGGCTGCGGTCTGGCCCCTTTCCAGCCCCATCCGCCCCCCGGTGCTCCCCTTGGGGCAGGACCGGACCTGGATCCGCAGGGGAGAAGATGCTGGCGACTTCAGCTCCCGCACCTAAATCGCGAGTCACGCGGAGGACTGACTCACAGGCCGAAAAGGTCAGGGCCGAAGGGAGTCTGGAGGTCAGAAAGCGGAGATTTAGAGCTGGAAAGGACTTTACCGGGAAGATGCTGCGAGGCAGGGAGCCGAGGCAATTTTCCCAAGCTCCCGTTCCCTCGGAAGCGGGGAGCCTGATCGGAACCCAGAGCTCAGATTTCCGCCTCAGGGTCCTCTTCCTTTCATGCTGAATTCGGAAGGAGCAGATATTCCTCCTCATTCCCCTGCTCCTTTCAGCCCTGGAATCTGGGCTCTCGCAAGGCTAAATATTGGAAACTTAGCTGAGTCGGTTCAGTTTAGAATCCGTGGCATTGGAAATAAATGGGGAAAATGTCCGGCAAGCGCGAAATTCCGATGTGACTCGGGGTTATTTTCAATGCTTCTACAGATAGAACTTACAGAGCTGGAGCAGGGAAGAGGGAGGGAGGGCATTTATGCCAAAGAATAAAATACTTGGTATGTCCATATTACAGAGAAACTCTTTAAACACATCAAGTACACACCAACAGAAACATTGCATCAATTGGACAACAAGTTCTGAATAACTGTAATTGATTTAAGAAGGACCGTTCCTATTGGCTATTAGACATTTCATCAATTATTTCCTCTTTATTCCAGCCAGGCTAATTTATCCAGATCTCCTTACCTGTTCAGCAATCTTCAACGGATTCTTATTGCCTGTAGGTCAAAATGCAGCATCTTTAACCTGGCATTTAAAGCCCTCCACAATCCGATTTCTATCCTTTTTTTCTTAAGTCTTACTGATGTATTTTGTTTTTAAATTCCCAATCCAGATTATTACTCTTACTCTGTGAGAAAGCTCTTGTGACATAACAAAGCAGTTAAGTAAAACCGAAAATCTAGTGAGCTCATCTGAAAGGGGATACAGCATTTCACACTGGCAGGGCAACCTCAACTCTATTTTTAAAAAATAACAAACCAGAAATCTAGTTTTGCTCTCTCCCACTCCCAGTAGATAGAAAAGATAAACACGTTTCTTGTAACTAATATGCAGTCAATCAAAACTTCTCAGTGACTGCTTGTGTGTATGTATATAAAGTTAGGGATATATACATACAGATGGGTTTATACCCATATGTGTATATTTTCCAAATACACATGCATGTATATAAAATATGCATATATACATTAACATATATGCATATACATTTGTATATATTTATATATACATAAATTCATATAGAATCCTTGAGTAGTGCTCTCTTCATATATATGTAGACATATAATACATAAATGTGTATAAATACATGTGTATACATATACACACATAGATTCCTTCGATGGCTCTCTCTCTCTATATATATATATATAATTTATAAATGCATTATATATTTACACACACATATGTATAAAAATAAATACACCTATATTTGTGTATGGTACATATATACACACACATACATACATATATATATATATATATATATATATATATATATACACACACACACATATATCTCATTCTACCCCCTAAGGCTGTCATCTCTATGTAAAAGATAGCATGCTTCGTGGTCTTCAATCTATTCTTCCAGACTTCTCACAGAGGCTACTCATCTGTGAAATAGGGAGTAATAATACTTGTAATATTTTCCTCACAACAATTGTCGTATTACTTGTCTTTATGGATTTGATATTACAGCCAAATGGCCTGCAAATTCAGGAAATGGTCCAATGTGCCTGTATTACATGCTATATTCCCTCCTATGTGTTAGTAACCTTCTCATTCTTGCAAGGGCCATATTCTCCATAGAAGCTTTTGGGCTCTTTCCAACTAAAGGTGTTCTCTTGATATAATGGAAATACTGCTGGATTTGGTCCAGGAAAACCAAGTTCAATTTCTTGCTTTGACACTTACCAGTTGTGCTATGCTCCCCCAAACCCAGTTAATTTACTTACCCAATTTCCACATCTGTGAAATGGGACAATATTACTTGCATTATTTGTATCCCATATAAGTTGTTTTAATGAAAGGCTTTGCAAGCCTTAAAAGTAGTATTAATGTTAATTATTATTATTTCTTTGGGCTCATCTCTCTAGTAGAATATATTTGTATCCTCATAGTCTAATTTAATGCCTTGCAAATAATAGGCATATCATAAGTGCTTGTCAAGTTAAATTGAATTGAATTCACTTCAGACTTAGAATCTTTGCAAATATCCTTCTCCTCCTTCTAGTGCTCTTTCATGGTATCCCCAGAAAACCACGGTCCTTTCCTTCTTTAAATTTTCTCCATATTTGCCTCTTTTCAACAATTAGTGATTCAGGCCAATTCCAATAGACTTGTAATGGAGAGAACCATTTGCATCCAGAAAGAGGACTATGGGGACTGAATGTGAATCACAACATAGTATTTTCATCTTTCTGGGGTTATTTTTTGCTTACTTGTTTTTTCTTATTTTTTCCCTTTTTTATCTGTTTTTTCTTCTACAGCACGATAAATGTGGAAATATGTTTAGAAGAACTGCACATGTTTAACCTATATTGGATTACTTACTGTCTAAGGTGGGGGGGGAGAGAGAGGAAGGGAGAAAATTTAGAATGCAAGGTTTTGGAAGAGTGGATGAGGAAAACTACCTTTGCATTCATTTTGAAAAATGAAAAGGTATTAAAAATAAATCTCCCTCAGAAAACTTAATCCTAGATTAATTTTCCCCCTCCAACTCCATTCCTATCCCCACCATTGGATGATTTCAGGAACCTCAGTTACCTCCGGATCCCAGGAAGTCATCCATAAATGTAACATTTATCGTAGTGACAACTGTTCTTTTAAATTTGTTGTGTGTGTCCTGTTTCTCTATAAGAACACACACTTGGGAGAGTGGGGGCTGATATAATAAAACTTCAAAGGTCTATGATTCCACTCTGTGGAGTTAACCTCCACTCACACTGATTGAAACCTGTCCTTTCCTTGACATATGATTTTCTAAAAATTAGTGTAGGTGAGAAAACCACTTGTAGCTAACCTTTTGGTGCTGGACTTCTCTGGTCTTCACCAGGCTGGCTGATCAAGTGTTTTTCCCTGGGATTTTATTTTAAAATTTTAGAATTTGGTAAAGAAAAAAAAAACCTACCAAGGCTAATGTTCTATTGATGTAATCTTTGAGGGCCCCGTCACTCATGTCCACATGGTTTACTAAACACTTTCTTTATAGGAACTATGTTGAAGTAAATAAAAAATATAACTTTGCCCCATTCTACAAATGAGAAAAATTGGAACTTTAGAGAAGTAAAATGGTTTGTCCACTCTCGTGACAGAGAGTGGCAAAGCCAGAATTAGAACTCAGGTCTCTTGATTCTAAGCTATTACTCTTCCCATTACACTACACTCCTCCTTCACTTGTACCTCTGAACTCCCCTGTCTCTGTCTGAATCCTCCTGTGACAATTAGATGGCCCAGTGGTACAGTGCTGGGGGAGAATTAGCTGGGAAATCTTGAGTTCAAATACTGCTTCAACTACTTACTGAGCTGTGTGACTCTGAGAAAGTTACTTAACTTATGTCACCCTCAGTTTCCTTATTTATTAATTGGAGATAAAATAGCACCTGCTCTAATAGGGTTGTTGTAATGATCAAATGGGAAAATATATACAAACTTTGAAATTATGAAGGTATTCTTTCTCTATGTATATGTATATTATTAATATTCAAGTACAACTCTATATAGGAAAAATTCAACAAAAAAACTAACATGTGTATATCTCTGATTGATTCAAATATTAATCAATGGTTTCCAGAGGAACAAGGACCCTAGAGATCTGGAAGAAAGATCTTAAATGTCAAAAATAGATGAATGAATGAATTTTTAAAGCATTCATTAAAAGCACCTACTTTGTGTAAAGAATGCCCAAGAATATAAAAAAGTAAGACAGTTCCTCCTCTAGGAAATCATATTGTAACAGAAGACATATCTTTTTTTTAGGCAGAATTCTCACTTTTATTATATTAGTTTGGCTTAGCTGTGAACAATTGATATTTTTCAGTTGTTTACATGTGATTTTATTTGTGCAAGAAGTGTTTTGTAATTGTGTTCAGGATGTAAACATTTTAACCCTTTGATAATATACATTTCCCCTTTTAACTTTCTACGCTTTTCTTGAGTCCTGTGTTTATAGATTTAGTTTTCTGATTAATTCTGTTTTTTCCCATAGAAATGATTGAAGTCTCTTACTTAATTGAAGATCCATTACCTTCCCTGAAAGTTGATGCTGAGTCTTGGTTGTAACCCTAAGTCCTTTGCTTTCTGGAATATGATATTTCAGGTTTTCTAACAGAAACATCTATAAATCAGATGAAAAGGTGTCGTGATCCTCAGTGGCTAAGAGTTCCCTGATTCTTTGGCTCCCTTATACCCACCGGTACAAACATTTCATCACTTGTCCTGCCTGAGGTGAATGGCGTCTGAGCTGCCTCTACAGAAGGATTTTAATTAAAACTATAATCTCGTTAAGTATTTATTGGGTTCTGTGACTTTAATTATTTTCCAGGGAAAGAGAAATAAAAACGCATTAGCCATTTTCATAAAAGGAGCAGAATGTGATGTAGCCCAAAAGAAGCAACTGGTAGCAGTTAGTGGGGCACAATTCAGGAGATATTTCCTGAGTGGTTCAAATAAGGCTAGACATTATTAATAACACCCAATCAGACCCACAGCGTGCAGAGCCCCAGGGGCTGTGAGGAGATTAGTTTAACACACTAGCGAAGCCATTTATTTTCATAAAAATTAACAATGGCACCTTCTGTTGCTGTTCATGTAATTATAACAACTTGCAGAGTTTTCATCGAAGAAACATCACACATTCTATTACCGGGGACAAGATGACCATAGTCTGTTCTAGACAATAATACGTGCAGAAATCCTATCTTTGGGAAGCAGTGAGTTCCATTAAAGAAAGAGGTGTACACTTTGCAGTCAGGAGAGCTGTGCTAAAATCCCTCCTCACACACTCCCTTACTCTGTGATGAACCTTCAGGACCTCAGTTTGTAATCTGGAAAATGGGGGTACTGATAGCCACACTACTTCATAGTTGTCTCAAGGAAAGTGCTATACAAACATTAACAAATTATAGAAATATGAATTAGTATTATTCCTCAAAAAGAAGCTCTTATGGGGATGGTCGCTCAAAACAAAGGGATTTCTTTCAATAGGTACAATTTATCTGTAGTAATGAAGAGAGAGCCAGGACCAGAGAAAGCTCTGTCTTCATTACTACAGAATTACTACTATTTTCCAGAAAAAGGAGATCTGGTCTCTGGAACTGCCTATGCTACAAACTGACTCTGACTGTGGGCTTTGTTTTCCTGGACTTCTTTTCCTATCTATAAAAAAGAGATTATTGGATGAAATGATTTCCAAGGTCCTCATTCTAGCATTCTACGATTCTATACTTTGAGAAGGATGGCAGGATGCAATAAACTTTAGTTTATCCTAAATGTTTGGGAAGATAGTTGATCTAGTTGGTTTCTAGTCGATTTAATATTTTGGTTAACTGAGAGTTTTTATATGCATCAACTTTTCAACTTAGGAGGAGGCCTTGTTTTCAGCAATCTCAACCACTATGATCACAGTAAAAATGCCCAAATTATTTGCCCTTGAGAAGCAAACAGCTAACACAAAGTCAATACATTTTTCTCCATAGAAAAAGGGGAAGTCATATTGAAAATCTCACGTAGATAATTATGTATGCAATATAACAGTCAATTATAAAAGGCAAAGCATATGATGGCATTGAGTTGAACCTTAGAATGGACCAGTAAATGAAGCATTCTTAGGATAGGATGAATTTCAAAGATTTTGAGAATAGAAGATCCTATGTCACAAGCACTAGGCAATGACTTATTAAGCCAACTCAAATAGTAATAGCGGCAACTAGATGGTTTAGTGGACAGAGCACTGGACTTGGAGTTAGCAAGACCTGTGTTCAAATCTGGAAAGAGATATTTACTAGCTCTGTGATCCTGGGTGAATCACTTAACTCTATTGTTCTGTTTCCTCATCCATAAAATGAATTGGAGAAGGAAATGGCAAATATTTAAATATCTCTTCCAGAAAACTTCAAATGATCTAGAACCAAGATACAGTTCTAGGAGAGGAGGGAATGGAAGGGTAGTCCTTACAAGTTCAACTATATGAAGGCAGTCCTGTGAAAGACAAATTAGATGTGTTCTATTAGGTCCCCAAAGGCAAAAGAGGAACATGGGAGTGGAAGTTGGAGGAAGGTATATTTGATTCTCAACACAACGAGAAATAGTCCAATGATCAGATCACCCATCAATGGGAAGAACCCTCTTGTGTGATAGGAAGTTCCCCAACATGTTAAGTGTTTTCATAGACCGCCTGCTGAGAATGCTATAAAGGTGGGATGTTAGATTAGATAGCTTCAAGGTCCTTTTTCCACTAGCTTAAATGACTAGAGAGCCAAAGATTAAAATTTTCACCTTTAATTTTAAAAATCAGCAAATGATAAAAATTAGATCTTGATGCATTATTTTGTTGACTGTCTAAACTTAAGAAAGTGATGGAAAAATGTTGATAATAAATATAAATTTTTTAAATTAAAGCTTTTTATTTTTCAAAACATGTGTGTGGACAATTCTTCAACATTAGGCCTCGCAAATGTGTTCCAATTTTCCCTCTGTTCCCCCATGCCCTCCCCTAGATGGAAAGTAGTCCAATATACATACTAATCTTAAAATATATTCTGAGACTGTCCCCCCCCCCTTGGAAAGCTGGTTGTTAAATATTTACAAGCACATCCCTGACTAGACATCAGTTTTCCTGATTCTTAATCCAGCATTTGTTCTTTTTGAGTTCAAACTGAACCTGTTTTCCCCTCCAGTAGCTCTCCTGGATTGTTCATCCCCATGAATGACCAGCATCAACGAATCAGTAACTTTCAAGAAAAAAAACAAGAGAAAAATTTCCAGGAAAACAGTTTCAAAGGAACGTCTACCCCAGCCTCCAGGGTTATTTTGGGAATGATGGAAGCTCATTAGTTGGTTGTTTTGGCTCCTGAAAGTGTCTGCAAGCATCGAAGCAAAGGCTCTGAATTTCCCACTTTGTCTCTGGCAGGAAGGCGAGGCAGCTTGTATAAATAACTCAGCACTTGAACAAGGCCTGCCTTGATGGGGGAAGTGTCTCCCTAACTATTTGCATGTCTGACTCAACATGGCATAGTGGAAAGCATATTGGATATACAGTTTGAATCCCAGCTTTTGCTCCTTATCTTCCTGTGGGATCTTATGCAAAACAGTTTAACCTTTCTGGACCATTCTCCATCTAAAAATGAGAGGGAAGAAGTCGATGACTTCCAAGATTACTACAACTCTAAATGTATAATCTCTGTCTTTTTTCCCTTTGGTTTCTAGAAGGATGAAATCAAAAGAAGGCATTTCATTTTAAAATTCCTAATGAAGAGCAAGGCTAAGTAATGAAAAACAAAGCATGTTCTCCACAAATTCAGTATTAAAGGAATTTGAATAAAAGCTTTCTATGGAAAAAATCAATTTCACAAATGGTCAAATTCCTGCTTTTGGTGGGGGCAGTTATAATTTACAAAATATTTTTCTGTTTTTATTGGGCACTCAGAACTATAGAAGTTAGTAATATAAGTTTTGTCTATTCTTTTGAGGAAAAGGACTTTAGAAATCCATAGAATTTTCTAAATTCTAGGACAGAGAAAATTATGTATATGGAACAGATGATATAAAAAATTCAGCACATCAAAATATGTGTTGAGCCAATGGTTCAATAGGAAGAACACTGGACTTTAGAGTGAATTCCAATCCTGCCATATGGTAACAGTGACATTTAGTTCAAATAATATCAGTTCCCTGAACCTCCATTTTCCCCATCCATAAAATGATGAGGTTTAAGTACAAGATTTCCATGTTCCCATTTAGCTCCAAAATTGTCTGTTATAGTGTAATTTTCTATTTAGGTAATTCTCTGGGTTTGTCGTGGCCAAATAATAGTAATAATAATAAACTGTTTAAAAATCTTTTTTTGAGTTGTTATAATGGAAAGTATCCTGACTCAGGAGCTAGAAGACCTTAGTTCAAATTCGCATCTGATAATTACTATTCAACCTCAAATGAATCATGTAAGTGACTGGGCCTCCATCTCTTCATCTGTGAAATGAAGGCCTCTGAGGAACTATGATTCTATTCTGCAAAGTCATGTAAAGTACATTGAACTTCCAACAATAAGGGAAAGGTTAAAGAAACTAGGGTGCATAAATTGAATAGAATACTTTAATGAAATTAAGAATGATAATATATGAAGATAGAAAAAAACCCAGATAAATTTTGAGAAGATAATGCAAAACAGGAAAACAAGCAAACAAGCAAGCAAACAAAAAACACCCCAGAACTAGAAGAAAATAGCCTATAGGAACTTCAGTGACAAAAGTGGAAAATTAGAGAATGAATGGACAAATAATCCCAATGGAGCCTTAAAGAGAGAGACTGAAAGATTATTATCTTTGTTTATATGTTGAAATTATTTTAAATGCAAATAGTTATAAAGTAAGTATAATTAGTCATACTTACATTTAATCTTATTTGTTATTGATCACTTCTTTAAAGTGTTAATTTTTTTTAAAAGACACATACTGAAATGAAAACCAGGAGAACTGTGTCTTAAGGAGCCAACATGATACCATGAGGAAAGCACTGAATCTGGAGTTAAAGGATATGGGTTCGGGGCAGCCAGGTGGCGCAGTGGATAGAGCACCAGTTCTTTCATATCACAAAAGCATCTACTATAAATATTTTTGTACATAAAGGTCCTTTTCGTTTTCCTTTGATCATTCTGGGATACTGACCTAACAGTGCTATTGTTGAATCAAAGTGTATTGCAGTATTTTAAAAGAATATTTTAATTTAACTTTTTTCACAATTTTAGAACAATTTTAATACTTTTGAAAATAATTTTTGAATTCCAAATTCCTTACCTCACTTTCCTTCTTCCTTCTTGAGAAGGTTAACATTTTGATATAGATTGCACATATGAAGTGATGCAAAACATAGTTCTATATTAGCCATGATTATGCCCAGTTTTATAGCCCTTTGGCCATAATTCTAAATTGTTCTCCAAGGTGGTTAGACCACTTCACAATTTCAACAATGTACCTATTTTTTCATATCCCTTGAAGGATTTGCCATTTTTGTTTTCTGTCATGTTAATCTCATAGGTGTGAGATTTTTTTTTTACCTCAAGTTGTCTTAATTTGCATTTCTCTAATAGGTGATATAGCACATTTTTGGTGATCTATTGATAGCTTTGATTAATTCTGAAAATTGCCTTTTCCTATTTTTTGATCATTTGTGAATTGGGGAATGGTTCTTAGACTTAGTTCCTTATATATTTGAGAAAATAGACTTTTATCATAAAAATTTGCTGTAAAATTTCACCCCAGTTTCCTGCTTGCCTCCTAATTTTGACTACATTTGGTTTTGTTTGTGCCTTTAAGAATTCAGATACTCTCCTGTTTGGTGCATATATGTTGAATATTGGCTATTATATTTTTCACTGTCTATTGACACCTTTTTTTACCTGAATAGATCTCTTTTAATTAGATCTACTTTTGTTTTTGTTTTGCTTAAGATTATGATTGCTACTTATTTTTCCCACCTCTGATGGAACACAAGAGATTCTGTTTCCATCCCTCATTTTAAATGTATTCATGTCTTTCTGTTTCATGTAAACAACATATTGTTGAATTCTGGTTTCTAAATCATTGTGCTATCTGCTTTCTTTTTATAAGTGATTTCATCCCATTCACACTCACAATCATGACTACAAGTGTTTATTTACCTCTATTCTGTTTTCTTCTGTTTATCTTTCCCCCTCTTAAGCCAGGCTTAAGGGGAAGGGTTAACTCAAACTTATACCCTACAATTTGGATGGAATGATGATTGCAAAAAAATTGACTACAAACAGGAAATAGTGATTATGCTCATTTATCTAAGCAAACAGCAAATAGTTATCAGAGAAATGCTATAGATTAGAACTATAGCAGAAAATAAATGAGTAAATGAGCTCTGTCTTTTAGCAGTGATATAAGATGTCAGCTTAAACTAAAAAAACAATGTTCCTAAAATCTCTAGGGAGATAAGTTGGAAACCAAGGCCATAAAAGGGAATTGAATAGCTGATTTCTTCTACATATCTGCAGATTCCAGAGTCTTTTTGTTTGTTTGTTTGTTTTTAATCTCACAAAGCATATTTAAAACTAGATATGTCATTTCCTAGGAAAGCTCTGGCACTAACTCCACCCTGAATTTAGGTATTCAATTCACGTTGTAGTCAACCTCCTCTCCACCAATCCAGAGTCAGTCTTCCTTTCTGAATGCAGCATTCAGAACATACAAATCATGGACAAAAAATAAAGAATTTGGACCCTGGAAGAGAGTATTAACATCTGGGAGGATTGGGAAAGGCCATACTGAAGAGACGGTACTTGGCTGTTCCTTATGGGGAGTTAGAGATTCCAAGAGGCAGAAGTGATGATGGGATGCACCACAACCAGGTGGACAGCCTTTGAAAAAAGCATGAAAATAAGAGACTGGATGTCTTGGAAAGGAAGGAGAAAGCAGGCTATTTTGGCAAGTACATAGCATAAGTAAGGGGGAGTAATGGGAAATCAATCAGGAAAGAATTGGAGAATAATTGTGAAACATTTTCAACTGCCTTTTCCCTCAAGATGCCTTTTTTGTCTTTCTCTCTGAGAAAAACACCTCTTGGTATAAGATGACCTAAGCAAATGCAGACAGCCTCACTTTAAGCAGAAACATATACAGTATAAAATTTCTCATACGGAACACATAAAATGAGAATCCATTGCTGAGTAAATTGTTAGACAAGTTGAATCCCTGCCAGGATGAGCCTGTCCTGTTAGATTACACCACTCTTTCCTCTGATCCCTTCTGTCAGAGAAGGAAAAGGTATCTATCAATGGTAACTCTGCAGTATGTCCAGACAGTGTAATACTCATAATGTCACTGTCTGCATAGAACCTCCTCAAGGCTGTTGCTCCAGAGAATAATAAACACAAGAGAAGAAAAAACACATACAAGACAAAAGCAGTCACGTGCGTGTAGCTGCTCTGGCTTGGTGGGAGATAGGGCTATCACCCCTTTCCTACCTGACCCCCTGCTGACCGGCTCAAAGTAATCCTCACCAGCAGCCATCAAATCAATGACATGGAGTAAGTGACTTCTTGTATTCCTACTCACTTCCAACAACACCTGAGTTACCAGGGTTTTTGTCTTCTGCTGCCAATTAAAATGCTTTAAATCATCATTTCACAGATGCCCCTGAGTCACACATGGCCAGAAACACACTTCCACCCCCTTCCAGCTCCACCAAATTCCCATATTGTTTCTTGGACTGAAACCAAGAAAATAATATGGCTTCTTTATACAATCCACCAGAAAAAAAAATCAACCTGATCTCTTTATTACCTGTTTCCGTATCACCTTGATTTCTAAAATTATTCCTCTCCTGAATTTAGCAAGCAATCTTTTAGAGATAAAATGAAAAAAAAAAAAAAAAAGAAAGAAAGAAAAAAAAAAAGAGAAAAGTCACTTTGCAAAACTAAACAAAAATCAACTGAATCTGTCAGCACATTGCAAAATTCCACATCCATAGTTCCCTGGCTCTTCAAAAGAGAAAGGGAGGTGTAACTTCTCATCTCCTTTCTGGCATTTATGAGTATAGGATGTTGTTTCTTCTTCTTGTTATCCTTGTCCTTGTTTTCCACCAACATTATGGTCATTATTTTCCTGATTCCACTTATCTGAGTTATTTTTTCATTACCAAAGCTCTTTAGAAAACTTAATGATGACTTCACAAAGGAAAAAAAGAATTTTCAGTGTTGAAATTATGAGTTATGGGTTTCTCCATTTGCTTCACATGCATACGCTTGTGGATCTACCTATTAAATTCTTTATTAGTCTTTACATGTTTTTGTTACCAGAGTTCACCTGGTCCCACCAACTCTCATCTGAAAGTATAAATAAATCTTGTAAGCGTAAAGTAAACCTGGGCAGGAAGGACCAGGTCACATTGGTGGACTCCGGGACTGTGGAGTCAAGGACCTGGAGAGATATTAAAAGGGCAGAAAAAAAGTGAATGCCCCCTCAGAGATAAGCTGCAGACCACAGAAACAATTTAGGAATTGAAGTTTTCTTTGACATAGATCCTTTGGATTGAGTGACTTTGACCTCTATAATTTTATCTGCCCCAAACTGAATCATGTGGGTTCAGCCAAGGGATATATTTGTTATATATAGAAACCTTGTCCTTTGTGCTTGTTACTATCAGATTCTTGTTGTTCATCCTTCTTTCTCAAAGGGGACTGATAACATCTGCAGGGTCAGATCTTGATGTGTGAATTGAAATGAGGGAGGACTATGCAAAGTCATCAACCTCACCCTTTCCCCCAGGGCTATCTGCAAGACTTAGATCAGGACAAGTGGAGATGACCCTAGATGCACTGAGAAACCTTGACTTGTTCCAGCTAGTCTTTCTCATGTCTCAATTTGTTTGAGACAATATCCACTTAGTAATTAAAGGAGATGTAAGAAGTGAGACAAAAGATGGCCTAAGGAGGGGAAGACCCTCAGAGTTTCCATATGCAAATCCAACCATATGTGCAAAAGGGATTCATATCCTAAAGCTTACAACAACAAATTTATATGAAAACCTAGAATGTTCTGGGCCAGCTGGAGACTTAGCCAAAATGCTAATAAGACTTAAGTTAGTAGGGCCAAATTTGGAGTTATACCAGTGGGGGCTCAAGTACGATGTTACTAGAAACTCAGTCTCTCAAAGTTATGATGGGGGTTGAGGTCCCTTTAAGATTCCTTTCTGATTTCCCAACCCCCATGGCTGACCTTGATTCACAAATCCTTGTCAAAAAGCACACTGTTGAATATCCGGGCCCAGCCCCCACCAGATCTGAGCTAACTGAAAGCCTGACAGGAGCTTGGGACTCCACCCACCTTCAACATCACCAAGATCCCCATTTTAAAAGGCCAACACTAAATGCCATGCTTTTGCAGAAGTCCTAAGTATGGCATCCTTATGCCAAGGGTTTCTGCCCACCAGACCTAATCCGATGCTCTTCTGTCTCTACCCTCAACTTTACTAACTAAACTTTACTTCTAAAATCCCTACAATAAACCTTTTTATCAATCTAGGTTTTTGGGCCTAAATTCATTTACAGGGGACACTGCACCTCATGGGACTATCTTAGTATCTTTGCACCAACCAACAGGGGTTCCCCCTTTCCTATCTCTCATCATTTGGTGGCCACGTACAGGGACCCTGAAACTGTTACCCTGAAAACTAAGACCTTTTCAGGTCTCTCAGAACCAATCTGGGTTCTCAGATGCTAACACAGTATTCTTCCAAGAAATCTGTGTTCCTACCAGGGAATCTGGAACTCTGGATAAGGTAAAAGACTTTTTTTCTTTCCCTGGCTTGCAGTGGACATCCAAGCCACTTTAGGCTAGCGTCATTCCTAGAACTATACCTCGCTAGGGCACAATTCTTTACAAATTGCTGCTGATTGACAAAAGGTTTTCTTTTGTCTCACTCTCAGTCTTTAGAGATAAGAGAGAGGCTGCAAGAATTTGAAAAACTAAAAGCTTTTACCTGTCTAGACACACCTCTGCCTCTAAAATCCTTCCTTAGCAGATGCTAGGTTTGGAGAAGGCTGCTTCCAGAGACAAAAGACCTTCTTTTCTAATTTTTTCTGCATTTCTAATCCCTTTAATTGAGATTGGGAGATTGGGGGATTTTTTCAAGATCTCTAGAAATGCCCCTCCCATAGCTTCTACCTGGCTCTTAAAGGAGCCAAGGCTTTCAGTTCTCTCAGAGAACTAGCTTGTCCCATACGTTTTTAAACGGGACTCAGTTTCCTGATTTAGTCATCCTGCATTAGAACAGAGCCTCTAGTCACCACTTTTCACTGTAGCAACCTTTCACTACCAGGTTTTTCCATGATTTTTCTAAGCCTTAGGGCATACTTAACTGCTCTCGGACAGGTAAAGCCTAGATAGAGAATTTAAACTGCTTAGCCTTTCTCTGTCTCAGTAACCTTGCAGGTGGGAACTCCTGACTTTTCTCTTGGTCCAGGACTTTTAGCTCCTAGCACACTCTCATTTTTCTCGATTGGCATTCTATGCCCCCTGCCAGCAATTAAAGATTCCCTTTATAGTTTTAATCCTGGCCAGACTAGAACTTCAGAAAGGAGATCTTTGTAATTTTGGCCTGGGAACAAAATTCCAAATTAAGGCAAATTAATTGTTAAGAGAGTGAGAATAGTTAGTTTCTTTTGCTTTTTTTCTCTTTTTTTTCCCTCTCATCTCCTGACTGCAGGCAGGAGGTGTGAATTAAAAAGAGAGATTGAAACTATTTAAAAACGCTCCTTAACTACTTTTAATGTGGCGCCTCTCTAGAATCTTTCTCTGTTCTGATGTTCTCTTTCTCTTTTTTTTTAATTGCCTCAGTTTCCTTAAACTGATCTCTTTCTTGCCTCAACTTCTCTGGCATTTCAGTCCAGGAAGCCCAGGGACTATAGAATAAGAATAGATTCTCCCTCAAGCTGCCTTTTAGAGAATGGCTTAATTAACACTTGAATTCTATGTAGAATTCCAATCTCTTTCTACTCGGCAACCCCCAACTTTCTTTTCAGGAGTTTCATGTCTACAATTAGGGTCTGACTTTTCTAAATGCTCCTGAACTACCTGAACCACTATTCTCTGCATTAAATACCTCTTAGCCTGAGGTAAATGCTAGCTGCCTTACCTTCCCCCTGCCTCTTCTAACAGAGTAGGGAGGGCTCGTGGGATTTCTCCACACCCACCTCCTGCAGAGAGGCTTGGCTTGTAAAAGGTTCTGAGATAGGCCCGCCTTCAAATTAATTGATCTCTTTTTTTTTTAAGGCTTGTTAAAACTGGGAGACTTGCTAAAACTGACTATTGCTCTGTATGAGAAAAACTGTTTAACTATTACTGCATAAAACTGTTTGACTATTGCTGTTTCAGGAAATTTACTAGTCTGTTATGTATGATCTGATAATTTCTGTAAACAGGGGAGAAAGGAAAACTGAGATTGGGAAAAACTGATGTATTATTTCATTAAGTTCAGGCTGAATTGGAAACTATTTTACTCTTTGCTTAAAATGTACTAGACTATGATTTGCTGGGTTATTTTTAACTTTGAAATCCCTTATTCAGTCTTTGGGATTATTTTTTAGAAACAACCAAAAAAAAAAAAAAATCAGACACCTGTCCTGGGACTGGCAGCCTCCCTGATTTGTTTCTCCACTCCTGCTACCCCAGTTCCTTAATTATTATTTCAGAATTTTGATATCAGGACTCTAATGTTTTGGGGTGGCCATCTTGGTCTAATTGCATAATTTGCTCAGAAATCTGTCCTGTCCCAGAGAGAAAGAGAGAATGGAACCTTCAACCCCATTTTTTCCCTCTTGGAGCCCCTGAGAGACATGGGGTGCCCTCTTAGGGCGGCAGGACTGCCTTGGGCACTGCTACTCAACAGAGGCTGAGTTAAATGCACAAATGACCACAGACTTAAAGACTGTCTATCTCTGGCTGAGATGCCCCCCAACTGCAGAGATTCAAACAGGAAGACTTGTGTCTCTCTGAATAAGGAGTGCTGTTATATGCTAATAATTCTTGGGTTTTCGGGGAGAAACTGGTCCTTGCCACAAGTCCTTGCATTTTCTAGTTTTAATCTGGTTTATCATTGTCCTGACTCAGTTTCCCTAATTATCCTGACTCAGTCCTGCCTCAGTTTCCCTGCTGGATTGACACTGTCTGAAGCTCAAAATGCTCAAGCTGGATATATTTACAATATATTTCTGTGGAATAGAGACAAAAATTAAAAGTTTTTGTCATATCTCTCTATCTTAGGGATACCTAAAGGGAATGAAAGCTATAGAGTTGGGGTCCGGTTATCACCTCTCAATAAACTCCACTGAACAGATTAACTAATCTATCTCCATCCACCTTGACAGGGCTTCCCTGCTATTAGGAGACACACACACCAAAGCTAGCCCCTTTGAAGCAAACAAGGTTGGGAAAGAGCAATAAAATTCAAAACTTAGCCTGGGTTTCTATGAATGTCATCCATACTTAGGTAGGATTTATTTCTAAAAGTTTAACTGCTAACTTCTTGAATTCTCTTATGTAGAATTGGACATTCTGTATAAGTTTAAATTGATTGTATGATTGTATTGCAGTGGGTATTTTAAAAGCAAACTGATTTGTATGAATAATGTTCATTTATGAAACTCTACTTGGATATGAACTTATTGGGACAAATTCCTTACTGTTATCAATATAAGGTTATGAAAAATATTTGTTTAGAATTTATGTTCTTGCATTTTTTCCTTCTGTAATTGATTTCAGAAATCAGAGCAGTAGTCAAAAGAAATTGTTAATGCAATTCAATTATATCATACCTTGCTGTTTCCAGCCTGATTATATGTAATCATTGTATCTGGTCATCTGTTACTGGACAACTAACAGAGATCTGTAAGACCAAAACTGATTTCTAACACCTGTTGGTTTCCTTTTATCTCTCTAACCTGAGACTCTCAGTTCTCTTCTCAGGGCAACTTCTGCCTCCAGACAAGAAGCAGAGGTGCCCTTTTAATGCAAATCTCTTCTAGACTTAAGCCTTAGAAGACCCCAGTCTCTACCCTGAATTCGAGAAGGAAGAACTGCCTTCTCACCACCACAGCAAACACCACAGGGTTCACCTGGCCCTCCAGCATCCTGCTCCCTGGTAGGAATTTGAGGTCTGGCCCTGTTTCCCTATATCTCAGGACAACCCAAACACTTCAGGGGCCAGTAAGCTGGGTAGGCTATGCTGATACTGTGCACCCTCTGTGTCCTTTCACCCCTCCCCCATAAAGATTGGGGAAACTAGGAAGGAAAAGATTCAGGATCTTTGCTTATTGAGGAACCAGCTTTCTTCTTTTCAAGAAAAACAGCAGTTTTTCCAACATTTCCAAGATCTTAAACTGCATTCTTATCTTGATCTGTAGCCCTGACAACTGGGGATATACCCATCCCTAGACCCTGCCTTACAAAAGAGCAGTGGTTCATTAAATCTACTAGATATCAAGGCCTCTTGCCTCCCCTGACTTCTGAGTCCACACCCTTTAATCCCAACCCCAGGAGAAATTAGCTTTCCTTGAAATTAAGGGTGAAAAAGCTAGGCTACAAATAATCTTTTCTCTCAGCATTTTCTCCTATTTCTCTTTGATAGTTAGATGGGCCATTAGCTAAAGGCCCCATTCTCCTTAATGTCACCATCTCCACCCTGGGATGACACCCCACTTTTAATCTGTTCCCGAGATCTGTTTTCTCCAGGCTTCACACTTTGGATTCTCAGCTGGCCTTTCAGCCTGGACAACATTGACTGGGGCAACTGACTGGGATACCTCCTCGATGCCCTGCTGCCATCCCCCACACCTCACGCCTCACCTCCTGGCATGAAACCCCAAATCTCTACGACCCTTGTCAGCTCGAAGCAGTTAAAGAGGAGATCGATGCCCCTTTTTCCACATGCATCTGGAGGTGATGGTTTGAGGGGAGAACAAGATGAGGGGTCCCCGTTACTCTGAAGATCTTTGGAGAAAATCTTCAACCTTGCCTTAAATGAAGGACACTGCCCCAAATTTTTTTCTTAAATGAATTTAAGCCTTAACTGTTTAAGGGGGGAAATAATAAAAATTTGTTTGATAAATTACCTAATTATCCTTTTCCCTCTGTCTATCTTGATTTTGATGTTTGCCTTTCTTGTACTCTAGACAAGAATTTTTTTTAGGATTTATTTACAAACAATCCACAAATAACAAGCATTGGTTGTAGAAGAACATCAATAATAGGTATCAAGGAGACTCAAATACAGATTGGATAGCACCCAGGTTTCTTTGACTATATTATCCAGCTAGAGCCCCCAGGCTGAGTGCCTGGCCCTCATGATTTTCCTCCTTCTGGTCTAACAGAAGTTTGCCTCTCTTAGACTGGGCTGAAATATTTAGAACAAGCCAGACTGGCCGGCTCCTGGACTTTGCTTCTTTTCTCCATCTCAGGGAAAGTCACTTTGGTCCCTTCTCAAAAGCACAAAAGAACAATCAAAAACTAATTATTGTTCTTTTAATTTTCTTTGAATTTTTCTGTTCAAAGGCAGAAAAATCAACCCCTAAGTGAAAATAGCCAAGTTTGTTCTTCTAAACAAAGAGGTAGACCCACCACAGGATAATTGTCCCTAGGGATGGGGAACTGGACTGGAAGGGGGAGGGGATCAGATTCATAGTTCTCTGACTGAATCTGGAGGACATATGGCCACTATTAAAATCTTCTAATTTCCAGATTCCTGAACAGCACAGGACCTAGCTATGGGTCTCACTCTTGGGGAAACACACACACACACACACACACACACACACACACACACACACAGACACCAGGGTAGACAACAGCAGCAACCTAAGACCACCATGGTGAAATCGTTGTATGTCTCCAAGGGCTTTACATGTGATGGTCCTACCCCCTCTCTCAGGGGTTACAGGAAACCTCTTGGAAAGCTTGGCTGGTCTAACTGAGAAACACCAACGTTAAAATCAGGACAGGTCACCCACACACTGCCCAGCCTTAGGTGATGCTCCTGATTCTTATTTCTGGAGCTTCATCAGAGCTCCTCTTTCTGGTTTTTGTTGATCATCCTCCTCTGAATTCTTTAGCTCTTATGGGCTGTTCACTCCTAATTTACCAAATAATCTGGCTTCCTCTTCCCTATTTTGAACTTTCTTCAAACAAAGCAGTGTGATTATTAGAGAAATACAGATGGATAAGATGTAATGCTCAGAAAATATCCTAAATGTGGAGTCACACCAGTGGGAAGCTCAGGTACAATGTTACTAGAAATTCAACCTCTCTAAGTTATACCTGCAGCCTTGGAAGAAGGAACATTAAGCCCCAACCTACAAGTACCAGTGCCAGTTGAAGGGGTGACCTCCAAAAGGGGTGCTGCAAACAAACCATCTCAGTTCCATTAAAAACAATGACTTGTTTCTCATACATTTTCTTTTTTTCTTTTGCTTCTGATTTTTTAAAATTAAAGCTTTTTTTTTTTTAACAAAACATATGCATGGGTAATTTTTCAACATTGACCCTTGCAAAATCTTCTGTTCCAAATTATCCCCTTTCACTCCCTCCCCTAGAAGGCAGGTAGTCCAATGCATATTAAATGTGTTAAAATATATGTCAAATCCAATATATAATCCATCCATTTTTTTTAATAAACTCTGAGAGGAACTGATTTGGAATTGGGTGATTTTCCTGGTGATCTTTGCATCAAATTAGGACTTCTCTGCACATCTGAGACTGGTGAATAGAGGTGCTTATTAGATATAGTTTGGTGTTATGGAATGTGGAATGTAATAAGAGCTAGGAAATATGGATGTGGCCAAATATCTACTTTTCTATGAACTATTCTGGGTATCTCCCTTAAAATGAGGCTGATAAGAGGCAGCTAGGTGGCCCAGTGGATAGAGCACCAGCCCTGAATTCAGGAGGACCTGAGTTCAAATCTGGCCTCAGACACTTAACATTTCCTAGCTGTGTGACCCTGGGCAAGTCACTTAACCCTAATTGCCTCAGGGAAGAAATAAGGCTGATAATAATTCAACTACCTTCTCTCAAAAAGCAATATTAACAGCTGGCACTTATATTATTCAATAGATGCTAAATAATGTCATTGGAGCCTCATGACAATGCTGTGAGATAAGTGAGGTAAGGAAAGAATTCTTTTTTCTTCATTTTACAATAAGAAAACTAAGGATGAGAGGTTGAATAATTTGCCCAGGGCCACTCAGATAATAAATGTCTGAGGCAGACTGAGGAAAACCTCTCTCCATTATATCATGTTATCTCCTCAAGGCAATCTTCAGAAAAGAGTATTTATAAGAGAAGTCCCAGGATTATTAATTTAGAACTTAGAGATCATCTAACTTGTCCAGATCTTTTATTTTACCAGTGGGAACACTTAGGCCCAATTAAAAAAAAAAATGACATGCCCAGGATCATATAGGAAATAAATGGAAAACTTGGAATTTGGACCCTTTTTAAAGTGCTATTAGAAATGTAAGTTATTATTCTGTGCTCTGTAGAGACAGCTATTTGCTCTCCTTTCCAGTCCTGTTCTCTGCCCCCTCTTCCCTCTACCCCTCAACCAGCCACCACCAACAACAACAACCAGCCACCATCCTCCAAGGAGACACGGTGGCTTAGAGATCAGCTCTTCGGAGGACAAGGTTGGGCTCTCTGATGAACCGACCTCCAAGGAAACATGAAGCAATGCCCATGGAAGGGGAAAGCCTTTGATGGAGGAAGTCAGGCTGATGGGCAGATGACCTTGATGACAGCTGTTCCAGAGTCCTTGGCAAGGGGGCGGGGCGGGGATACTAGAATTGTTCAAGGAAACCTTCCAATCTCGGGTACAGAGACCATGATAAATGCCTAGGGGAGGAAATGCAGATGAGAAATTTATTGCCCAACTGAAAGATTTCAACATCTGTCTAACTTTCATGTAAGAGATGGCCCTGATCACTTGGACTTGCGTGATTTCAACTCATGTCCTTCGTCTTGTTTCCTCATCTCCAATATGAAGAAATCAGACAGGCTCCTCTTGCTCTAAATCTGCAATACTATAATCATAATTCTTTACATTTGTACAAATAGCTCATGCCATTTCAAATAGGTTTACTTTTAGTATGGAAAAATCACGGAGCATAGAGTTAAGAGAAATAGATTCATTTCTCCAATGTGCCTTACATGGCTTTAAGCAAGGTATTCCATTTCCCTGAACCTCAGTTTCTCTCTCATTAATATGGGAAGGTTAGAATTTCGTTTCAATCATGTCTGACTCCTTTTGGCCCCATTTGGGGTTTTCTTGGCAAAGGTATTGGAGTTCTTGACCTTCCCTTTTCTGGCTCATTTTAAAGTTGAGGAAACTGAGGAAAGCAGCTTCAGGGTCATAAAGCCAGTTAATGTCTAAGGCCACATTTGAATTCATGAAGATGAATCTTCCTGACTCCAAACCTGGTACTCTGTCCACTGGACTACCCAATTGCCCCAACAAGACAAAAAAAAATCATTCTAATCTAATAATGTCAAAAGATTCTGAGCATCATTATCAAAGGAGGAACACAAGAAATTCCTCTCAGTGGCAGCCAGTCACAACTGTTGGCCTATGGGTTATAGATCTTACAAGACATTGTCAAGTCGTTTCAGTCTTGTCCCCTTTTCTGGAAGTCTATTTGGGGTTTCTTAGCAGTACTTTGTCATTTCTTCTTCAGCTCATTTTGTAGATCAATAATGGAGTATCTGAAGCCACAATTAAAGTCTTGCTCACTTCAGTGCCAGTGGTCTATCCACTGTGTCACCAATCTATCCACAAGGGACGTAACTGTCACAATTTCTTTTTGTGTGGTAGGACAAGAGATAGGATCGTTTATTTGTTAACTCCTAAGAGAGGTATCCTACCTTCCAGGAAAAAATGGGGAGAAATGCCCCATTTAGTACCAGACAATATCCATATCCACCAAAGAGACAGTTTTTTTAACCATTTCTTTGTACTTGTATTGATCTCTAAATCCAGACTCCTTAAGGATAATCTCTTTGAAATTTTTGCTGTAATGACCTCATCCAGATTTGCTATACGAACCCCATCTGTTTCCATAAACAAATCTTCATGACTCAGCTATTTGTTTGATGTCTATTTGTCCATATGCTGTTAGATGAGCTCATGAGGACATCATCCAGTGTGGACCTTTTGATTCCACAGTTAGATCATTTTTCTATTTCATCTAGAGATAAAGCAAATCTCATGTCTTATTCCTGTTACCCTCTTCTATTACTTAATAAGAAGGTGTCTATTTCAAAAACATTTCTGTTGCTTTTTGGCTTAATTTGAACTTTAAGGATGTTTTCTAATGGTGTTTCTCCTTTTTGGATGAGAAACTGCTAATCTTTCTATAGTTTCTTAGGATGGTAGGAAGGAACAGTCTGTATTTCATTAATATTGTGTGGGTTTTCCTTAGGTTATTTTCCAAATCTTGGATGGTCCACTTTAAAGCTCCAGCCACAACTTTATCCTTGATATATTTTTATGCTCCTTGTGCCTTGCCAGGAGAATTCTAAGGAACGTCACCTTCACCTTGTTGGTTCAATTTGGCCTCCAGAGTCAAGCCTAAAGATGCAGTTTTCTATATTTCCTTGATTTATGTCAATAATTATATATTTCTTTAATATGAATGATATTGTTATGTTATTGGCAATCTATCCTATGAACTCAGGACACTATTTAATGTGTTTTTCCAAGGAGTCCTATTAATATCATACATGTTTTTATTTTGTTACATATTGAATAATTACTTAATTATGAAAATAATGTAGGTATAAGACTGGTATGGGAGTCAGGAAGATCTGGATTCAGGTCCTATCTCTAATTTTCTTGGCTTGGGGCTGTTGATTATAGGTCTTGCCTGTAGTACTTAAGGCAATGTTGAGTTATTTCAGTCTAGTCCCCTTTTCTGAGAGTCTATTTAGGGTTACTTAGCAAAGATAATGCAGTAGTTTGCCATTTCTTTCTTCAACTCATTTTGTAGATGAATAATGGAGTTAGGTTAAGTAGCTTGCCCAGTGAACACAGCTAGCACATAGCTAGCATCTGAGTCACTTAATCTCACAGTATCCAAAGCAATCCTAATCCTAAATGTTAGCATGCATTGGTAAGGGAAGTTTCTGCATCAGGGAATTCTTTCACACTCATTAAATGTTGGACCTGACAAAAGCAGAGATAGAATGTTATTGCTAGAAATGACCTTATTTTGGTTCGACCCACTCATTTTAGAAATAGGGGAATGGAAACAATCAGAATTTGCCCGTGATGGCACAGCTACTGAAGGGAATTTGGCCCTTCTCTTTCTTCTAGCTTCTGAAAGGTCAGCATTTTCTTCCCTACCGACCTTCATTTCTTACAACCCAGTCCAAGCAGGATATGCCCTCACCTCCCCCTTTCCTAGTGATCTCATTGGTTGGGGGGAATCAGATGAGTCAGCCAGGCTAGGTATGGGAAGTTAAGAAAAAAAAAAAAAAAAAGCTTCAATTAGGGTTCTTATAAATCAAACTGTGCTCAGACTCCAGGGATGGAGTGGGAAAAGTGGTTGTAAAGCATTCCTCCCTTCCCCCTCCCCATACCTCCCACTGTTTTGACGTACTGCGACATTATATCCATGATGTCCTTTACTGAGAAATGAACACTAGGAATCTCACCTGGTTTGAAACCCTTTGCTTGGTCTAAGTTACTCTAACACCCACAAACTAGGGGCTCCATTTCCCAAGCTATTTCTGAGATCTTCAGCTTGTCTCTGGGGCTGTCCTTTTACCACTCCTCAGGGAGATCAGCTCCAAAGTCCCAGAGTCCACCAGGTAGTACCTGGTCCTTTCTATCCAAGATTAATGCATAATCATTCCCACAAGGATAGAAGGATGGGAATGATGGATGTGAGAGGGGCACCAACTAGGTGGAGAGCTTTCTCTTCTGACTCCTTGTTAGCTCAACACTGATGCTTACAGAACCCCTCAAGTCCAAGTCTCAGACTCTCTTCTTCTTCCATTCTATGCCTCTTTTATGTAATTGCTTAAGGAATGACTTAGTCTCTAACACAACAGCTTTGATTGATCCAAGAAGATGTATGGACTCTGTTCATACTCACTTCTGATTGGTGGGTTTAATAAAGAAGCATTTTCACCTAATTCCAAGTATCAGAGCCAAATGGTCTGGTTTTAATCCCATCCATACACATGAATTATCTCATTTGACTTTGCAGCAATCCTGTAAGTGGATACTCCCTATTATCCCTATTTACAATTAGGGAAACTGAGACTCATAGAGATCGCAATTTGTCCATGGTTATAGAGCTAGCTAGTGTCAGAAGATTCCTCTCTATGAATTGATGAAGAACAAGAGATCTAGTTTCTAATTCTGACTCTGTCATTAAATTGTATGTAATGTAAGAGAAGTGCCTTGACTTCTTTGAGGTGTGATTACCCTCCTCAATAATCCCATGCCTCTATATGTGAAAAGACCTTGGGAAATATAAAGCACCATAAGAACGAATAGTAGGGTATTATCATTATCATTATTATTCATGGATCACAATTATAGGTCTACAAGAGATATTTTGAGAACATTAAGTGCAACTTTCATGGAAAAGAAACTGAGCGACAGAATGTTAAGTTGCTTGCCCATGTCACACAGGTAGTGTCAGGGGCAGGATGTGAAATCCAGACCTCTACCCACTGGCTCACCTCACCTTCTTATTCTTATTCTTGTTTTCATGTGAATATGATCAATTCCCTGAGGCTGGCACTCTTTCCCAAAGGTAGCACCTAGATGTGTTTCCTTAACCCCCTCCTCAAAGTTCCCAGGAGCCTCTCTCTATTGGAAAAAGAAGAGGAAGAACAGATGGGAAGGGTGAACTTGAGGCAGTCTCATTACGATAGACCTTTATCTGCCTAGCCAGCTGGGGACTTGACGGATTTATTTGTTTCTCCCAGGGATGAGTCTATCCTCCCTGTTTGTGCTTCTAGCACCAAAAAATGACCTTCCTTTCCATGCAGGCTTGGTATGATGTAGTGTTGGGGGCAGGGGATGCTGGTAATCACTCTGCCCTTGATTGTTTGGGAACTGTGACACCCATACAAGATGAGAGATAAAGGAGGGAAGCCCCACTCATAAAATTTCTAGTAAATTGAATGAGAAAAATTGTCAGAAAATCAGAGACACAGAGAGGGACAAAGAGATACCCAGAGGGGAAAGACAGAAGGTGGGGAGTACAGAGATGAAAATAGAGAAGGAGAGACAGCAAGAGCTATGTAGGGATTGGAGAGAGGAAGAGAGGAGATACATGAAAAGAAGGAAGAAAGGAGGGTAGGAGAAGAAAGAGAGGGAGGAAGGAAGAGAAAAAGGAAGCAATAAAGGAAAGGAGAAAAAGAAGAAAGAGAGGGAGGGAATGAAGATGTGAGGAAGAGGAAAAGGAAGAAAGACAATAGAAAAGAAGAATGTATATAAAGAAAGTAGAAAATAGAAAGAATCCAAGATTAGTAATTAGGGGACCTTTGCCACTAATTTCTTGTATGACCTTGGGCAATTTGTCCTCTTTGAACCTCTGTTTCCCTTTCTATTAAATAAGGATTCAACTCAAGAGTTCTTAACCTGGAATCCGTGAGCTTTGAAAAAAAAATGATAAATGTGTTTGAATATAATCAATTTCTTCTGGAATCATTTGTATTTTATTTGAAACCTTTAAAAACATTTTTCTGAGAAGGGATCTATCAGCTCCTTCCTACCCTCCTTTCCTGCCCACTTGGATGTTCTGGTGCACAGTCCAACCTTTGCTGCACACAAATGCAGCCATTTCTTTCCAAAAAGAACTAACCTTTATTCCTCCCATCCCTATGTACTCCATTTCATCAGAAGTTGGTAGGTTATATAAAAACCAAATTTTCCTCTTTTCAATTTCTACCCTTTGCTTCCATTTCTGCCCTCTGAAGACAAATAGAATGGATAAGTTTTATCCTTTTTTCCTTGTGACAATTCTTGCAATATTAAAAATAAATTACTGTCCCCTAAGTCCTTCCTTCCTTCCTTGGGTTGAACTTCATTTGTTCTTTAAATAGTCACAACATGATCTTGAGTTTGAGACATTCACTATCCCCTTGGCAAGTCACTTAACCTCATTAAACCTCAATTCCCCTTCCTGTACAATGGACATAATGATAGCACCTACCTCCTGGATCTATGATCTGTGATCATCTGAGATAATATATGTGAGGTCTTTTGCACATCTTAAAGTGCTAAAGCAATTGTTAATTATTATTATCCAATAATTATTACTATTGTCCCTCTAGATCTGGAAGGCCCAGAGGTCATCATGTTGCTCTACATATGGCTTGATTGGGGCAGAGAATGGTGGAGCCTTTGCTCCAGTGCCACACTGTGGCCTCCTGGGGAGTTTGCAGTTCACTAAAATCTCAAATCTTTTTCAGAAGAAATGCTACATGACCCTATATTTCTTGTATTGTGGCAGCAAAACTGATTCTAAAAATCCACTTCTAAGATTTTATCTAGCATATACATAATGTTTTAAACACTTTCCAAATGTTATCTTTAGAGACTGTAGGAAGGAGGAGCCATAATTACCTCTATTTTACAGATGAGTAAACTGAGGCACACAGAAGTTAAATGAGTTGTCTAGGATAACACAGCTGGTAAGTATCTGAGGCCAGATTTGAAGTTTCCAGCTCTGGGACTCTATCTACCTTGCCACTTAGGACCTTTTCTATTCTTTACATCTTTCCAGGAGTATGCTGGAGTCAGGTTGAATTGATTTTCAAGAGCCAGTTGCTATCTTTTCCATCTGAGCATTTACATTGGCAAAGGGCTTCAAATCAGGGCTTGATTTATCATTTTGTTGATTGTCTAGAACTAAGAAAGTGGTGGAGAAAATGTTAATAATGCAAATTTCATTAAAAGTTTACATTTTTCCTCCCAAGAGAAGTGGTTGTTAAATTTTTTTACTAGTATGACACTGTATCTGTCTCAATTCAATTTTATCTTTATTATTTTAAACTAACAAGTTTGGTTTAGATTCTGTCACTAACTTCAGATGCTAGTTATTACTTCCAGTTTTGTGTCATTTTCAGATTGGATAAGTGTATAATTGATAACCTTTCTCCAAGTCATTTGAAACATTAAAAAATATTTTTTCTGAGAAGGGATCCATAGGCTTCATGGCTCCAAGAAAATTCATTTGATGATAGATAGTTCTAGTACTTGAGAGTATTGATACTCATATTAAACAGCCCAAGGCTAAGGACAGATCTTTGTGCAATCACTTCCCCATCTAGACCAGTGTCTAGTGTTGGCAAGCTCAAATAGATGCTCCACACATTGACTTAGAAAGCCTCATATCTAGGTAATAGTGTATTTTTAATTATTTTGTCATATATTTCCCAATTGCATTTTAATCTGGTTCTAGTGGCTGGGCCAAGTTTGACACCTCTGCTTCTTCCCACAAGAATAATAACAGAGAGATTTTGTCAAATGTTTTGCTGAAATGCAGCAGCCCACCACTCACTGGATCAACCCCACTCCTGGTAATCTGGTGGACCTCTGCTCTTGGGGGTTTAGCATCTCTATGCCAGACAGTATCTAGTGCCAGACTTCCTGAAAGTCTGCTATTATAGTTTCCTTTTGCTTCTGCTGCCTGAAAGTCCACATTATTGCTGTATCTTTGCTTCTGCTGCCTGAAAGTCCACCATTGTAGTTTAATTTTTGTTTCTGCTGCCTGGAAGTCCATCATTATAGCTTTATTTTGCTTCTGTTGCCTGAAAGCCCATCATTATAGTTTTATTTTTTACTCCTGCTGCATCTTTGCTTCTGCTGCCTGAAAGTCTACCATTATAGTTTCCTTTTGCTTCTTTTGCCTGAAAGTCCACTTTATCCTTGCATCTTTGTCTTTGCTACCTGAAAGTCTACTACCATAACTTCATTTTGCCTCTGCTGCCTGGAAGTCAATCATTATAATTCCATTTTTGCTTCAGTTGCCTTAAGGTCCATCATTAACTCATAAAAAGAGTGGGTAGGATGATTTTAGAAAAGCAATTTTTTGTAAAGCATTGAGACAGTGTGGAAAGAGCACTGGGCTTGAAAAAGTAGCAAGTACAATCTTGGGAGGTAAGCATTATAATTATTCCAGTTTTCAAGCCAAGGGCCCATATTCCAGAACTGCCTCTTGGAACATTGTCAGCTTGGATGACACATATTTTCTGAGCCTCAGTTTCCATACCTGTGATATAAAGGTATTGTTGTGCCAGTGGCAGAAGAACCTGGCTGTTAACCTGGGATTGCATTGATGTCGCCCTGAGACCCAGGAGGGGATCTTTGTGTTGGTTGTGCACTAAAGGAGTGGATTGGGGGGGGGCGGCTGGTGCTGCTGGAAGTTGTAGGGGTCTCTCAGTTATCTGGTGCTGAGGTGGGACTTCCTGCTGGCTTACTGGGACGCTTCCTGTCCTGGACTGAACTTCCCTTTTACCTGAGTGATACAGACCCATTTTGTTGATCTTCCAAGTTTCTTGGGCTAAAAGATTGTTTCACCTCATCTTTTTTGCTTGTTCTGCTGCTCTGGGAATTTGTTGGGACACTGTTTTATGGTTGTTTGGAGGTGAATTTGGGAGCATTATAGCAATTTACTGCTTCTTCCACCATCTTCCAGCATTTTCTTTCTACCTAACCAAAATACCTACCTAGGTGAGATCAGCAGGTGGATTAAATGAAATGAAAAGGACTCTGAAAGAAGAGGGTGCACCTTGTCTTTTATCAAAGGCTTGAATGAAGACATAGATGTTACACTCATTAGATTTGCAAATGATGCTAAGCTAGGGTAAGTAGTTGTAGCACTAGAGTTGAAGGATCCAAGAGGGTCTTGGAGGGCTAGAACATGGGTCTCAATCTAATAAGATGAACTTCATAGGGACAAATGTAGTCTTTCATGATACAAGAAAATCAACTCCTTTCTTGGAGCTACAAGTAGTTTCATGAGGACTGTATCTAGCAATGGAGGCTCTAAGGCGGTGGGAAAAGCCGGGGCGGGGTGGGGGTGGGGGAGCAGCATCTTTTCTGAACTGGAAGACATTCAGGCACAACTTCTCAGAGACAAAATAGAAGTCGTGGATTCTTCTCCTGTAGACCACGAACCTGAGATCTAGAGAGTGAACACAGTTTGCTTCAAATCTCGTATTTAATTAGAATAGAGCCAGGAATCCCACCTTTTTAATTAAACCCAGTGGGACTCTGAGGCTTTCTAATCCATCCTTTTTATGAACATAATGTCTCTTTATAAGATTCCCCAGTAAGTGTTTACCTAACCTTTATTTGAAGACCTCCCATAAAGGGGTGCTACCTGATTGTCTCCCCTAATCCTCATTAACCCCAATCTGGGCCCTCTTTCTTCTCTTCCCATCCATCCCTTTGGTCTCCCATCCCATCTTTCCTGATCAAGCCAGAGTTCCTGAGAAGGGACTCCCCTGTGATACAAATAGATGGTGCAGCAGAGACCTCTTGTGGTGGAGTTTGGGAAACCAGCTGGTCAGCCTCTTGCCAAATTCTCAATTCTTACTCCGCCTGAATGGGCCTGCCTCAGACAAATTGAGACCCGTTAAAGACCTCAGCTTAAAAAAGTCAGGTCTCCCCCTGCATCCAGGGCCATCTCCAGCTGTCTGGATCTATATCCTGCCCCTGACTCTGATGGAGAGACAGCAAAACCCATCCAGCTCAGTTACGTGGCAGTCTCCCCGATGCCATGGTCCCCTTCTAGAGCCAAGGCTCCCTGGCTTTGTCCTAGTGCGGAATTCTTGGTGACCTTTTATCTTCCTATATTTTCTCAATCTCCAAATAGTAATTGCACAAGTGCTATCACAGAGGTGCTCGATGTGTGAGCATATATGGCTATCTGTGTGTGAATATATAGGGGCATTGACGTACAACCCTGCCATTCCATGGGTGTAGTGAACTTTCAGGGAAGAAACGCCTTTTACCAAAGCAGATCAGAACCCATTCTTCAGCATTTTTAGGAGCATCCTGCTGAGGCACTGAGAAGTCTAGGGTTCTTGCCCCAAGCTTCTTGACTATAAGGTACCATCTTGCTTCTCCAGAGAGTTAAGTTGCCTTTAGGAAGAGTCTGTTTGGGATTAGTCACAAAAGTTCGGGTGAGGATTTGTCATAGGAAGGATATATTGGGAGTTAGAGCAAAGGAGGCTTTGTTTGTTATGCTAAGGTAGAATTAAATTTTAAAATCTTATCAGGGTTAGGGTTGTGTTAAGAGTGTGGTTTAGTGTATAAAAGGGTGAGATTATCATTAAGAATAAGATTTTTATCTGGAAGTAAATTGATTTTTGGAGGGGGGTAGAGACAGGATTATCCTTGGAAATATCTAATTGTTAAATTTTCCATCTTGGAAATGGGCAAATCCTATAAATCAGGGCTTGATTGATTATTTTGTTGATTATCCATACTTAAAAGAATAGATTGTTAATAATGAAAATTAAACTTAAAAGTGTCCGGATACATTCCTCTGTACTCCCCCCAAAATATCTGGTTGTTAAACCTTGACCAGCACACCTCTGAGTAGAGGGCTATTAGTTTAGGAAGTTCTGAGACTGTGGGATTTGACCATCCTTGCCACAGCATAGAATACACATTCATGTGTTCGATAAACACATATTGAGCATCTCCTCCATGAGAGGCAAGATGATTATGGAAATATAAAGTAAATACTTGGTATTTGCTCTCCAGGAGACATGCACATAAGTAACTATAATGCAAGATAGAAGGATAATCTCAGTGTATATGAAGTATAAAAGCACCTAATAGTTGATTAAAGGCAGAGATTACCTCTGGCTGGAGCTGAGGATCCTGGATATGTGAGAGTAAAAATAAAAACTGACAGACCGAAACATCATTATATACAGGGACAGTTAGGTGACACAGTGGATAGAGCAACTCTGGAGGCTAGAGGACCTGAGTCTAAATCTGTCCTCATTCCTTTACTAGCTGTGTGACTCTGGGCACGTCACTTAACTCCATTTATCAGTTTCCTCGTTTATAAAATGAGCCAGAGAAAGAAATATCAAACCCATTCTAGTAAGTTTGCCAAGAAAATTCAAATGGGGTCACGAGGAGTCGCATGTGACTGAAACGAACTCAACAAACACAAATAGGCTTAAATACAAACTCCTAAACTTGAGTTCAAGAAATCAACTATGACAACATAGGATGGGGAGTTACAATGTAGCACTGGTAATGAAGATGTGGGCATGGGCTCATCATCTCAGGCTACATTCCAGTAGAGAAAGTGTTTCCTGGACACCATGGGGGGGGGGTGTGTGATAGGTCCTTTTGTACTCTTCCTTGGTCCGACCACATTTGATTTATTGCAATTATTAATGACCAATCTAAGGAAAACATTGACAAGCTGGTGAACTGCCTGAGGATAATGAAAGTACTGGTGATGACACTTTAGGAAAGGCAGCTGAAGGAACTCATTATTTGGCCTGGAAAAGAGAAAATCTGGGGGAACAAGGCAGTTCTCCTCATGTATTTGGAAATCTGTTATCCAGACTTGTGCTTGGTCCCAGAGAGCAGAATGTGGAGAAAAAGGAGAGCAAATTTAGGTTCAGAGTAAAGCAAATCTCCCCATTTAGACTTATACCAAAAGGGGTTGAAATGCTTCGGGGAAAAGTGGGTTCCTCCTTTCTAGGGATTTTTAAGCAAAGAATGAGAACCACTTAGAGGGATCTTGGAGAGCGGATTCTGAGTATATGTGTGTAGATATGCACACCTATATATACACATACATACATATTGGCAAATATGTATTGGGGAAGCTGGCTACTGAAGTCCCTTTCAGCTTAGAAATTCTGGGATCCTAAAGTTTCTCCATCTTGAGGTGCTCAGCTTAGGCACCAAAATAGCTGGAAGAAGCCAGTGAGAGGAAGCCCCTTGGACCTAGGACAGGGAGAGTATTTATAAAGTAGCTCCCATATACCAGGCACTGTGCTAAGCACTGGGGACATGAAGAAAGGCAAAACGGAGTCCCTGTTCTCATGGAGTTCACAATATAACGCGAGGGATGTTATACGAATCGCTGTGTACACGGTGTAAATGGAAGACCACTTCAGAGGGAAGACACTTTGAACGCTTCAGTGGCTCCATTTTAAGCCAGTCTTGGAAAAAAGTCAGGGAAGAGCTAGAAGAGAACTTGCCAGGTGTGGAAGTCAGATTGTGAAAAATCATGGAGTCAGGAGAGGAGCGTGTGTGTGTGTGTGTGTGTGTGTGTGTGTGTGTGTGTGTGTGTGTGTGTGTAGCAGCAGCATGTAGCCCACAGCTTATATAGGGGAGTAAAGTGTAAGATTAAAAAGGTAGCAAGAGACCCAGGATTAAGTTAATTCCATGCTAAACGTCAGACTATTTTTCTTCCTGGAGGCAACAGGGAATCCCTGGAGCTTATTGAATAATGAAAGTACTGGTGATGGTACTTTAAGAAAATCCCTTTGGCAGCTGACATGGGGGAGAGACTTGAGGTAAGGGCACCAACTGGCAGCTATTGCAATAATCGGGGTTTGAGTTGATGAGGGCATGTACTGGGCGATTACCTGAGTACAGAGAAAGGCAAAGTTTTGAGAGTAGAACTGACAACATATTAAATCCATGGAATAAGTAGGATTGAATAGCTGAAGTTGACACCTAAGTGGAGAAAACCTGGTTGGCTGGGAAAAAGGTAGTGCCCTTGACAGCAAGAGGAAAGTTGGGAAGGGAGGGTCTGAAGAGAAAGCATTGCTCTTGTTTGGGGTGAATCTGGGATTTGTGTTTATAAGGCTGCTTCTTCATCCTCAAGCTAATGAGAGTTTATGGGAGATCTGAGTCAGTCCCCCCCCAAAGACCTGTGTGCCCAAATTGGGATGGAGACGCCATAAATTTTTTGAAATTTGAAGTTTCAAAGGCCCGCTTCCATTTCTGGGGCCCTCTCTGCTGTAATCTCCCACCCAAATCAGTTGATTAGCAGCCTCTGTATGGCTGCTGAAATCCAGACACACCTTAAACAAACTTTGAAATCTTCTTCTTTAGAAGCAGCTTATTTCTTACAGGATATGAAATCGTGAGAAGAGGATGCAAAGGCAAGATGGGGCCAGATCAGGGAAATCTTTGAACACTAAGTTGGTGCAGATTTTATTTGGTAAACAATAAGCAGCCAATGGAGGTTTTTGAGTCAGGGAGTATCATTATTAGAATATTACTTTAGGACCATGATTCTGGTTTCCAGAGGGGGAATACTTCTGTATTGGAGACTATTGTCCAAATGTATGACAAAGGTTAGAAAGGGTAGGAGGAAGAAGGCTTCACAAAACCAGGTAGATTTTAGGCACCAAACTCACAGAATTGACATCTGTTTGAATGTGGGAGATCAGGGAAAGGGCGGCATCAGGCAATTTTATAGTTTGTAATGCGACGATAGTTGTTTATGTTTCTGAGAAAGGATTTACTCACACTCACTAAAGGATTAAATCATTTAATGGTGATAATAGAACAAAGATACACAGGAGTTGTGGGACCTAAGATTCCCAACTTTGGGATGTACAACAGGCTTATCTGACCAGAAGGATGTTACACTGCACAGGATGAAAGATGGAGTCGACAATCTAATTCCACTACTAATTAGAGTTTCAATAGAGGAAGAAGCATCTACCAGCAGATATTAATTACTGACAGCGACAATTGGTCAGAACACAAGGTCCCCCCACCCCCACCCTCACCTTAGGCTGAATATTCCCCTGGCCTACCCCATAGTAACATGAAATTATCTGTAGGCCACTGAGGAGGGATTGGTTTCTCCTCCTCTTGGATACGACAGCCAGATGAGTACATGCACAAATTAACAAATCTTACTATGACCAATAGAACACAAAACAATACAGACACGGGCTGCAGCTAAGCACCTGTGCAGAAAAACGAAAGCAGGAACACCCAAACAAGAATTCACCGACCACTTCTTAACCAGGAACGGGAACCATCCGAGTCTTTCTTGATCCAGGAGATGACCTGGATCTTCCAAGAGAGTCTCTCTGCTCGAAATCTTTCTCTAGAGATCAGCACGGCGGCAGCCTCGTTAACAAATAAGGAAGTGAGGAAGAGGATCTAGTTTGTAGCATGGGGAGAGATGAAGAATTCCATTATTTCTGACAATTTACAAACATCAAAGTAAGGATTTTGGCCCAAAGGAGAAAAGGTCTGTTCTAAAAATCAGACTCTGCCCTCCCGTGTCAAAGAGGTGTTTGTGGTTGGACAAAGCACCTGATATTAAAGGGGGGGGGCATCTCTTACTCCTCATTAACTGGGCAAAGCCGGCAATCTATGAGCTCGGCTTTTAGGATACACAGATTTATCTTACGATGTGAAACACAGAGAACAGAACATCACTCTTTTGGTGTAAATGTTATCGCACAGAATTTGCAAATCTGAAAACCCCAGACCCGGAGGGGACAATGGAATCGCTAAATATTGTGAGATCACTGAGGGGAAAGAGGGCTTTTGGTCTTTCCTATAGAGAATGCCGGGGACACTTTCAGTACTGGTCAGTCACATGGAGGAGTTAGGCACCAAATCCTGATTACAGCTCGTTTGTGAGGCAGCCGCCTCTGCCCAGCTCCACTGCTTAAAGGCTGCCCACAGCTGTGGGAGCCCAGGCCCCTAAATAATCTGGGGTCTGTCTTACAGGTGCCAGGGAGCTGACTACTAAACCCCTCCCTGGCAGCACGGGCAACTTCTCAGCTTCTCCCTCATCTGCTTCTCACCCCAGAGAGGAGTGGGACGTTATCTTTGTGCTCATATGCCCACAAAGGTCAGCTGACTTGTAGGACCAGCACACTAATCCTAGATACACGCCCAGCTCCGTCCATGACCTCACACACAAGTCCATCTGCAAACGGAAGCGCCTTTTATCAGTGACGTCACCTCCGTGCCCGTTTTCTAGGCTGTCAATCCAGAGACCACCTGACTTTCTAACACTGGGATCCGTGGGTACTGGGCAGCAGCTGGGCCCTCACTTGCCATTCCTAAACGCCCACAGACTGACCAGACTGCTGAATTTCTTGCAATAGGAACATCTCCAACTACTGAAGGTGGAGGGGGGAATCAGGCACGTGTGGGGGGGGAAGGGCAGCTTTTGTCTGTGGACCCCAGCTCACCCCCTCTTCTAGGAGAGATGGTTCTTCACCCCTGACCTTTTGCCCTTGCAATACTCCCCTCCCCCCCTCAGAACTTTCCCAGCCCCTCCCTCCCTCTCCCAGCTGCCATAGGGCCCTCTGTGGGGCAGCAGGGTCCCCGGCTGCTCCCGGGCCCTCGGCCTTCGTGTCCCGGAGGCCCTTCCATATGCAGACAACACACAGACACACACACAAGCACACGCACGTTCCCAGAGGTTCTTTCCAGCCCGGCTTCCCGCAGACACCTCCCGGCGCCCGCCGCCCAAGAACCCTCTATGACTGGGAGTTGGGAAAGGGGAAACAGCCAGATGAGTCGCACGGAGGCCTGCAGGCCAAGCGGATGAGGAGAAAGCCACGGAGCGGGGGTCTGGGGGGGCCACGGGGGAAGGGGGGACGGGGCGCATTTCCCGCCCCCCGGCCGGCGGAGGAGCTCACTCCCCGCTCTTGGCCTGCGCGGTCGCCGCGGCCTGCTTGGCGTCGGGCTTGGGGGCGGCCAGCAGGCTCTCGAGGTAGTTCCTGAGCCCCAGCAGGGAAGGCAGGGAGCGGGAGCTCCGGGACGCCAGGTAGCGGCTGTACTTGCGGAGCCCCCATTCGGGGTCTTCTTGGAAAGCAGCCTGCAGCTCGGTGAGGCTGACGTTGCGCAAAGCCAGCAGCTTGGCCTGCGTACGGGTGAGGACGTTGCCGTGCACCAGCTGCTGCAGCGAAGCGAAGCAGTCCAGGTTGGTGAAGGGCATCACCCGGCGGCTGACGCCCTGGCCCAGCGAGATGTGCAGCACCTTGCAGAGGTCCCGCATGGCCCGCACCGAGGCCAGAGCGCTGTTGTCGTTCATGTTCCGCGACAGGTAGGTCTTCACCATGTTCTTGAGCTTGTAGCTGCTGGCCGTCGGCACCTTCTCGCGCACCAGAGGCAGGATGTCCAGGAAGCCCGAGATGGTCTCGTGGAACTCCCCCTTCTTGGAGAAGGTTTCCAGCGCCTTGAAGAAGACCGTGAGGCCGGGGGACCAGAGCTTGTAGCCCCGCCAGGATGGGGTGGGAGGAGGAGCGCAGGTAGCAGAGGAAGTTCTGCAGGCCGTCCTCGATAGCCACGCCACGGGAGAAGAGGCTGAAGAGGGCCTCCTCCTGCTGGATGATGATACGGAAGTTGTTCTCGCCGTTCACTGCAGCCAGTTGGCTGATCTTCTTGGCTGGGGAGGAGCGGAGTGGAGAGGGGGAGAGGGGGAGGGGGGAGAGAGAGAGAGAGAGAGAGA